>NW_010175320.1:0-46553 GCF_000695765.1 Mesitornis unicolor
TCTGGACGTGCCTCGGTCGCTTTCGCGTTGTTCGGAAAGGGCCCTGCTGCCAGGACTGGGTTTTAGGGGCGGCCACCCGTGGCTGTGATGCTGTTTGATGGCCGGACAAACAGCTGCGCTGTGCCACAGCTGGGGAAGGAGAAGGAGGGAGCCTCACCACTCACCTGTGGGACGAGGCAGTGCTCTGACCCCTCAGCGTCCCTCTCTGCTGTCCTACAACACCCCACCATTAATGTTTTCTGCACTCCTTACTGCAGACAAATAGTTCTTAGCTTTTTCTTGGCGTTCAGCTCACACATTCCTTTTTTTCATAGCCTCTTGTTCTTCTCTTGTAGTCAGTTCCTTTTTCACCTGTAATTTTCCCATCTTCTCCAAATACACTCATCTTTTCCTTTGTGATGCTGTATGAAATGGTACTGTATAAAATGCTGTTGCTAACCTACATATACTGAATTTTCCTCACCTAAAAAATGATCAAAAATATATTTGGCTACAGTCTATTTTTTATAAACTTTGCTTGAAAAGATTATGAATTTAGATCAGAAAATCAGGTTTCAAATTGCTTGGATCTCCGTTTTCTGTTTCTTACCCGCATCAGTGGTGCTTGTTCTTGTATAGTGTTTCTTAGTTTACCAGATTTGGACTTGTGAAACTAAATAGTTGCAGTCCTATAGTTGTATTTAATCACCTTGCTTTGATGCTGTTCTAGTGTGTAAACAGCTTACCCCTTGGGTACAAATCTTTGGAGATACTGATTTGATTAGTATTAACCATTCCAGAACCCCGGTGAAATAGTTTCGCATTCCTAGCTATAAAATGGGTTTGAATGAGAGAAAGATGAAATGACTTACGGCTGCTATTAGACATTCTTGTGTTCAAAGGAACTTGCTGCCTGTAATTCAGTTTCTGAAGTCTTTTGGAGCTGTGTCTGCAGCTCTTCTACAGGTGACCTAGCCCTGGAGCAGGTAAGCTTTGGGTTTTTTCGACTCCAGACATCACAGCATTGTAATTGCACTGTGTGACCTCCTTGGAGTACCTCCATCCTTCCAGGTGATAACTCTGGCTTCACCTGTAAAGAAAGAGGCAGGTTAGTTCTTCTAGCAAGCGACTGAGTTTATTTCACAGTATAGTAGGTACAAGGAAAAATTTTAGACTCTATGGATCTTTGCACAATGTTTCACAAGTTTACTTCGGTCTTGGAGTGGGGAATCCACATGCCAGATGTTTCTGCAGTCTCTGACTCTCCCAGCTCCTTTAGTCACTTTTCATTTCCCTTGGCAAAGAGGGTCGGTGTCCTGTGGTAAGAATAATTTTCCACAGCATCTGTGTTTTTTCCCAGTTAGCTCTGGAGTATCAGGGGTGATCAGTCTGCCTGTCTGGGTTAGGCTGATACACTCATCCTTTCCCTCAGTTGTGAAATTGCATGTGCTTCCAGGGGAGGGAGTAAGGAAATGACAGTGAACCTAAAACGAAACACTAATACTTTGCTGGACTTCCCTGTCCTTCACCGATGGAGTTGGGCTTTTCTGTGCTGAAATAGATCTGAGATACCAGATAGTGTCATACTGAAGCAATAGGGTGGGGAGGGTATCGAGGTACGTGTGCCTCTGTTGCTGTAGTGGTATTTTTGTTGTTGTTGGTATATTTCTTTTTTTCCTGTTCTATTCTTTGGTGTAATAAAAGCAGCTGATCTTCACACAGAAGAGAAAAAAATTCGGTGTTTCAATAATTTTAAACATTTACAGGTTTTATTTGGATTTATGTGCATCCTGTTTCTACTGCTTGTGGCAGATAATAGTGTGAGGGGGATTGTTAAAATCACTTACATTCCTTTTTCTGTTGTCAGTATGAGCTGGTGGCCTGCTGGGATCCTTTCTCCTATGCCCTCGGTTCTGTGTTTCTGGAGAGAAGCAAACAGTATTTTTTGGATCTCTCACTGTGGTTAAACACTCTGGCACGGATGGTATCCCTTTTCTCTGTCTTGCAGCCATTTAACAGTAACTTGTTCTTTCATTCCTCTCAGCAGTGCAGTCTGGAAATCTCCCGCTGATTTGTTCTATTTTCTTGCCAGTGCATGATTTCAGTGGCAGCAAGGGAGCAGGTCCCTCTTTGTTTTGGGTAGGGAAACTTAAACTGCAAGACAGTTTCACGGCAATACCTTACATAATACTGCGCAAAGCAAAAAGTAATTAATGTGGAGGTGGAAAAGATACCCTTACTACTCAGTGCAAAGCTGGCTTGCCTTTCCAACAAAGATAGTTACCTCCTACCTCTTCATTTCCATGAGAGGCTCTCTCAGCATCCCAAAGATAAGGAAAAATAATTGGAAAATTGTCTTTAATCTTTGGCAGAATCTGGCAATACACACAAAAGGTTGAGGCTATATTATTCTATCACCTCAGCTGCTTAGTATTTGGAAACAGTGAGGAAGTAAACAAGTGAAAAAAGACTCAGTGCCCCCTCCTTAAGGCTGCAGAATTCCACAATTTCATCTGACCAGCCACGTTCTCATCTCATGTGGCACTGGAGAAAATCTGAAGTAACATTGTGAAACTAACAAATTGTCCCAGTATGGCTAAAATCACTGTGTCGTGATGTATGGAACTTAGAAAAACTTCAGTCAATCTTGCTGCAGTTACTCCTGCGTTACCATTATTATTGCAGAGTCTAAAGAGGTGAAGCTCTCTGGAAGATTGTCCCTGCCCAAGAAATGAGAGGACTGCTCTGTTTGCTCTGTTGTACTCTTTCTAAAGCAGCCTTTCGTAAAGATTTGTTTTGCAGCAGTCTCAAGTTATATGAGGGTATAATAACAAGAACAGAGTCTGGCTAAACCTCCTAACTGATGCTCATCTGACTTAGACAATGTATAATCATAGATTAAAAATACTCTGAGCTTAGTTACATCCTAAAAATACTCTTCAAAGTTCTTAGCAGCTGTTACTAGAAATAGTTTACTATTGGCTAGGTGGTACAATATAGACTGAAAATATAAAGACTAGGTTTGGTTTTTTCCTCTTAAATACTCCCCATGACTTGAAAACTTTGTGTTCAGATTAATATCTTTCAAGTACTTGTTCTTCTTAGGCTGCTCATAAGGACTGAAGCAGCAGGTGAAAGGGAGTAGGGAATGTGGCATATAAAAAGTGCTGTTCATCTATTTTGATCGATGGTGCAGGTTTTCCTGGAATATTTTATATTTATATATAATTAGAGACAGTTCAGAAAAGGGAGACTAACCTGACCTATGCTGGAAACACATGTTGTAAAACTAAACCTCCGTGCGATTATCATCTTATCACTCCATTCTTCATCCTCTTTCTGTGTCACATCAGTCGCTAAAATTATAAATGGTATAGAAGAGAATGGACCATCTATTTCCTTTCCTCTTAACAAAAATATTGTGGCACTCAACTGAACACAAATCATGGGAAACTTGTAGGGGTTAAAAATGAGAGTGCTTGGTTAGACTTTGAAACTCATTGCAACAGGCTTTTGATGAAATCAAGGAAGTAATAAAACAAAGAAAGAAATTGAGCCTGTGAAACTACTCTATCCAAATGCCTAGTTTTACTGAAATTAGAAAATTATTGGTTCTGAAGCCATGGGTATAAGGTGAGGGGGTTATGCTTACACACTATCTTAAGAGCATTGTAAGATTGAAGAAAGTAAGGGGAGGTGCTGTAGCTGTATGTGATATTGCTCTTTTTTTTTTTTTTAAGTTAAAGATACGTGCTAGCAAACAGTTTTTAGATGCCAGTACCATGACCAGCCCTGGGCATGGCACCTTCTAGGACTGTCCAAATCTGAGCTGCATTTCTTTCCTGAAATAAATCCCCAGAGATGCAGCTGATCAGGCCAGTACTTTTTCTCCCTTTGAGTAATCTTCATATTAGCTTTCTTTGTGTAGGCCTGAAAACCATATTATTGTCTGCATGACCAGAAATGCAGTCCTAGGACCATGTTTGCCTGCAGAAACAGTTTCTGTGTCCTTTTAAAAATCCAAAGAATTGTCTCTAGAGTATTAACATCAGCGCAGTATTTTTTTGTCTGAAAAATTCTATACATCATTTGCATTTCTTTATGAAGTTAGAGGTTTTGCTTTTTATTGTAAAAACTTTAAGATGCAGAAAAGCTACATATTATGTATTTATATAGTACTTTTTTTTTAGAACAGTTTTTTTCTTCTTCTGTGCTTGTTCCAAGACCAAAGTAGTGCATATATTTTGTAATGTCACACGATTTTTGCCTCATGACACATATTTTAAAATGTGTCATGCTCTTCACAGGTGTGTTTGTTCTAAATGTAAATCCGTCCTATAATCCTCACAGTTGCCAACCCTCTAAATTCACTAAAATGAACTCTATTTTCTGGAAGTCTTGCCAGAAAGTGCCTTTTGTATGCAGTAAAAACAGACCATGGCAAGTATGCTAATCACCTTAAAGAACATTTTGCTCAGTCAGTGGTTTTGGGGTATTCTGAAGGAGTAGCAGCATTAATCTTTTTACTACCTTCAAATGACATTCACCTTCTGCCTGTGGAAAAGATTCTTCTGCTTGCAGAACATAGACATGGTGTGGACATGATGTGGACTTGTGGACGTGAATGTCGCATACTTTGCATCAGGATCTGAGTGGCTGAATGTGCTGTTAAATGCCTGCTGTACGGCACTCGACGGCACTTTTTCTTTACAGGCAGCTGCATTTGCCCAGTGACTGCTGTTGTGCAGGGGCTGTAGGAGTGATGGTGCTGCTTAGAAACAGGATGAACAGGCTAAGAGCTTGTCAGCTGACGGCTTGTGTGCCTCCTGGTGCTTGCTGGCATTCTGAAGTGTGTCTTGGCAGCTGGTGAATACTTCAGTCCCCTCCTATGTCTTCTTCCTCTTTCAGTGCAATGGGGAAGGTGCGCTCCAAGCTCCATGAGACATTTAACATACATCTTTTAGGATTAGGAAGCTCAGCAAGCCCACCTTGGGTAGTTGCTGGCACTTTGAAACAGTGGTGCCTTCATTCTGTTAGTAGCATGTAAGAGTGTTCCACGTAGGGAATCTAAACTCTCACATGCCATCAAATGAAATCAACTGCAAGCTAAGAATAAGAAAATACAAGGTGTATTTAATTACTTATATGTTCTTCTAGAGGCGAAGTCTTAGTGGAATTGTGTTGTGTGAAAGTTAGTTTCTAAAACTTTGTTTTAGCTACTGACCTGTACATACGATAATGTTTGCATCCTATGTCGAATAATTGGTGTTGCTAATACTAGAGGTGAAATGAAAAGGCTTGGAAATGTTGACATACGTTTGAATTTGAAAATACTTTTTATTAAACTGAGGGGCCTAGAGTTACAGACATGTAAAGCAGATATACATTTTCCATTATCTCTTATTGACTGTTATTTAATAAAAGGGAGAAGAGAAGAATATTTTTTTCCAGACTATTTTTTATTCAGAATTATTTATGTATTATTTTCATTGCTCTTCCCTAAACACTGTCTAGTATTCTGCTTGGGTTTTTTTTGTTTTATTTATTTATGTATAAATTATAAGTAAAATTAGATCGCCATACTGCTTTAGCCCAGGGAAAGCTGCCCTTAATGGCAGATAATGTCAAAAGATGACTTCACTGCTAGCAAAATATTTGTAAGATTTGGGGTGCTTTTCAAATAATTAGTTAAGTTTGTAATGCTCTCTGGGATTCATTTGAGTGAAAGAGTATAAAGATGACATCTGCCATCTGTACCTATCCCTTCTCATTGCAGTTTGCTTCTAACTTTGCAGCAGAATAGAAAGTTCATGAGCGCTGAGACCATGGCAGCCATACCTCATTACAAGTAGCTGCAATTATCTAACTTGGTGTTCTGAATAATTGTTATCTAAAGTATATTACATTAGGTAATCAATAATACCTGATCTGTTCCTATTTTAAAAAATATTGAGATTCTGTGTTTTAAACCATTGTGTTTTATTTCACATTCAAATGAGAGTAAGAAGATTACCTTCTTTATTTTTGCAGCTGCATGCAAATGAATAGTATTTCCTTTACCAATTATAAAAGGAATTTGGCAAAAGGCAGACTGTACAGTAGCTGCATGGTTAGGTGTCAGATGAGACTGACATTAGGAAGATATTTTATTTTTTTAATTATTTTTTTGCCTTAAACCTTTCAACACTTATGCCCTCTTTATTTTTGGCTTCTCACTAATCATCAGAGTCATAAATGAAAGAGGCCTAAACTTTTCTGCACCCTTTACAGCTTGGACTCCATAGTTGTATGAGACTTATGAGAAAAAAACCCGTATTTTCTTTTTAAAAAAAACCTTCCCCCAGTATTTTTTTAACTGTAACTGCAGTAGCGGTTTTTTTCTGTTTTGAAATTTCAAATGCCTGGGAGTTGTGAAAACTGTGTGTTTAATAATCGTCTTTTTGTTTTGAAATCTGTGCTGTGTTACTGCAGTATAAAAACCAATCAGAAAGACACCAATATTTTACTATAGAGTTAAGTTTTTAAAAGTCACAGAAGTAGCCAAGGTAGAATCTTACAATTTATATAGGAGAAACAGTGCATAAATAGGCAAATAGTTGGGGTCAGCTAAGGAGTAGAAAACCAGAAAGACTTAGAAATACTCCCCTGCCTCTCAGCTGTCCGGTTAAATTAGGCAGATATTGCTTATGTGGCTTTGTGTTTGTAGTGCCTTATGTTATTTTATCTTGTCTAGAAAATTCACCTGATGAGTGAAGATGTACAAGTTTAATGCTGGATTTATAAGACTACTTTCTGCTGTTAGAATTCCCTTGCTGTTGCCCCATGTAGTTCCCAAAATGCCTGTAACACGGAGAAGGATTAGATGGTTGTCAGCATCACTTTTCTTCATTTCAGAACAACTGACTTGCCATTGTTTATGACTCTGACTTCTCTCCCTCATTTTAAAAATTTAAATAGTTGGTGTCTTTTAATTAAAAGAAAAGCAACTTGATTTAAGCCATTGCTACTGAAGAACATAGCTGCTATCAAGTGTCAGGCACTGATATACGTATAATAGCATGGCATGGAGCTAAGAGAATATGTATGTCTGTGTGTATTTTCTCCAAAGATTTTAGGGTATTTTGCAGGATTTAGATTGTGATATTGAAAGCTGCTTTGAAAAGAAGTGGGTACTCTGGTAGTTGAATACTGCAGTGATGGTGCTGTACAAGGCTGTAAGGAAGCAGAGAAGAGAACAGCATTTTACAAATGAAAAACCTGGAGTACTCAAGAGTTTAAGGAAATACTTGCAAATTATATTTCTGTTCATATGTTGGTTTTTTGCCTTGAATTTTGATTTAACTGAAATGAAATGGTGGGAGTAGGTTTTTCTGTCTCTTAAAAAAACTTTAAAAAACACTTGGGTATTTTTTTCAGGATACCTACTAAATTTGGGTACCATAGTTTTTGCCTATTTCAGATAATTAGAATTTATTTTTTGAGAGGTGACATATAGACTGTCTTAATCAGACAAAGCAGAAGATTCAATAATTTGCCTGGAAATTCTGTTTTCCAGTTCTGTTGGCATCCCTATCTTGTTCCTTTACCACACTGCATTGCCTGTTTTAAGCAGTATCAGGGACAGTCTCAGAAATATGAATATGGTGTTATATTTGGTATGCTTTCCAGGCAGACTTCTCTTCCAGTCCTATATAAGCATTCGTTTACAGAAAGAAAATCATTTAAACCAAATGCTTTCAAGAAGTATGGACTTTTTAGCTGGATCTGTAACCCTTTTTTTCTAAATAAATAATTCCTATTCAACTGAAACTGTCTCTCAGAAATATCCTAAGATTAATCTGTACCTGTGAAGGGTTACTTATCAGCTTTACTTGAACAATTGCTGAATACTGATGAGGGGAAAGAAGGAGCAACATCAGGTATGTTTTCCTTAATGCAGATACACTCGACTGTCTCCCTTTTTGCCCATGAAGGTGATAAGTACAAAGGAGTTTGAATTTGAAACTGATAATAGCAACAGTGCTTAGAAGAGCTTTTAGAATTTGGGACTTACTAGCAAATTACTGATGCAACAGCGAAGGAAAAAACTTACCAATTCCTCTTGGGACCTCATCATGACAAATAGCACTGTAGTTTCCCCAAGCTTGCTTCTTTCCTTCCTTGTTTAGTCTTTTCAAGAGGATAAAGTACTGGAGTACCAAAGCCAGTCAGTCTGGAAGCAGTACTTCTAACAAGTGTTTGTTTGCCCATTGACAAGGCTAGAAGTACACTAGAATAACAAACAGACGTGATAGGGGAAGGAAGACATAAAATTCACTGCACTACACAGAATACATTACTTTGGGCTTTTTGTTTTTAGCTCTCACCAGGAAATCTCTGTGAGTGAGAAATATGATGGATGCTTGGCCTATCAATGGATACACTGATGTTGGATAATTCTCAATTATACTTTAAAAATTTTAAAGATGTTTTTCTTCTCTGTTGATCTTTTTTATCATGGCTCTCATCACCACGTGCAATTTTTGTACTGTAAGGCAGTGTCAGGCTTGACTCGTCCTTGAATGAGCTTGGGCAAAGGTGAAAGGGGCTGCCTGCCTGCACTTCCATGGGGTGCAGTCTTCTCCCTGTGTCTGTGAGCTCGTGGGGAAGGTGCAGTTTGATACCTTGGGAAGTGGAGATTCTGACTGCGTTTAAATTCCTGAAACCATTTCAGCAATCCCAGATCAAATTTTAATGAGTTAGTTATTATTTGGTTTCCTAATCCGCATGTAACTGCTTGCTGTATTTTCAGATGTACTACCAAATAGTTCATGTTATGGATATGATAGGCTCTGGTTACTTGATTATGGTACTTTCCACTTCTTATCTCAATGTTGCAAGAAATTGCTGTATTCCATGAAAGAGCAAGCTTCTAGTCTTAAACATTAGTTTGCTTATGGAGTTACTGCATGCACCAGTCGTTTTGTTACAATTTCAGTGGTGGAAGTCATCTCACACAAGTGTTTTCCTTGAACTTGTCTTTGTTAGGCTATGAATTCAAATGCACGCGGGTAGAATATGCAGCAAAGAATATGCACCTTTGTTCTCACCTCTTTTCATCTCTACTTTTCTGTTTTCAGGTTTTTTTGTCTTGAAGGAGATCGGATGTTTCTGAGAGTCACTATTTGACCTCTTTTCGTTCTATGACAAAATCTAGATGGACGGTAAAACAAAGAGAAAAAGTTGTTTGTGGCTAAAAGTAGTTCTTTCAATCATACCATGAAGTTCATAGGCTTCAGACAATCTGATATGGATTTACCCTCCAGCAGTACTCTCCTGCTTCTGCATTTACAGGTCCTATCCCGCAGGTTCTCTGAATGTGATTGAAACCCTCCTGCTCCCTGCAGTGGGAGTTTTGTGTATCAGGACTTTGTATCAGCTAAAAGTTGTGAAGTTCTTTGAAACCTCTGGGACAAATGGTGCTACATGTGTAATTCAGAGGACAGTGTGGATGACTGGCATACATTCTGTAATGCAGCATGAAGTTTGGTCTGTTCCTCCTTCCATCTCCTGCATGAGTGCTACATAACAACTTTCAGGAAACCTACCATTAAAGAAGACAAAGCATTCCTAAGGATTTATAGGGTTTTTTCAGTCTTACTGTTAGACCCAAGGCAAGTAAAAACAGCCACTGTTTTCCAGTGCACATTCATTTTAACATGTGAGGGACAGAAGTCATGTGCCTAAGATTCCACAAAATGTCTTTGACAGAGATGGGGTTTAAGCTCAGACATCTTGGATTGGCTTTTTGTTACTGCCTCTTTCTTGCTCATCCGTGCTTCACTCTTGCTTCTTTTCCACTTAGAGGTGGTACTGGTGATATTGGCACTTCCACAGCAACGTGCGGTGAAGTAATGCCAAAGACACAGAGAGATAATTCAGTCACACCCTCACGATTAAGTACACACACTCAGGCACACATGCATACTGCAAACCCACAGTAATTTAAATAGGTGGCAACATAAGGACAGATTCTCCTGGGTTTAAGTTATTTCAGCTTTCACTGACAGTACAGCTCAGTTTCTGGAGTCCCAAAGGTTTACACTCATCTGAATTTCAAAGTAACTGGTAAAGCCTTCAGTTAACACACTACCACCCGGCTGATTTTCTTTGGGAAGTCAATGTCACATGGATTTGAGCAGTGGAATTCTGCTCAACTTCTCCAGTGCTCACTGCTTTACAAATGCGTAGGGGATAATAAATACAGATTCTTGGCACATACAAGAAAGCTACTCTTTCAATTAGGCAAAAAGGTTTTCTGACTAATTCTGTTTTTTAATAATGCTGTAAGAGAGTAGAAAATTACTTAAAAACCGTGATCCTTGGGAAGATGTGATATTTGAGAAAGTGGAGAATACTGCTTACAGCTTGTTGTGGAAAATATTAGAAAGATGCTTGGCAAGCAGCATGAGTTTCTTCTCAGCTTGTTTTGCCTCCCATCTGTCTGCTTGACTTCGTTCCACTCTGCAAATGTAACTTCCTTGCATTGTCAGCTGGTGAAAGGGTGTTGTTTGAAGGAAATGGTTCATAAAAACTTCATTAAAGGTTTAGGGGGAAATGGCAAGAGCAGTAAATCTGTCAAAACAGGTTATTCCTGTCTCCAAATGAGGTAGCTGGCAACCCTGGTTATAAGGCAGAGTCTCAGTGCTCAGCGACTGCTACCTGAACCTTGAGCCTATTTCCAGGTCTGGAGACTTGTGTAAAATGCAGGCTGTTTTGGTTCCTTTGCTTTGAGCTCCTTCTGCAATCCCTGTATATAGTCTGCACTTGAGGAGAAGCTGAGGGCTGTCGAGTGCAGCTCAAATCACAGTTGGCATCGTCCGCAGCATTCAGCAGTGATTGCCTTTGGAGTGAGGCCTGACAGATGCGTCATTTGCCTTTGCTGCTTTTTCTGATATGAAGGCATGAGACCCTGTCGCTTCTGACACCCTGTGGTTGTTTTCGCTCACTGACCTCCAGCCATAACCTAATTTTTTTCAGGGGACTGTGTGTGGGAGAAAGGCTGCACCTAGTACTCAAGGCTTTTGCTGCCAAGTGTTTGTGGGAAATACTAAACAATTCCTTGTAATGCTGTAATTGCAGGTATGCTATTGCGGATGTGCTGTCCAACATGTATCTGTATAGTCACCAATATGAAAACAGCTCTGGTAATGGGATTTAGGAGATAGTGAAGTTGGATAACAGAGGGATTTTAGATGTGACAGATTAATCAGTTGTTTGGTGTTTCTGTCGTTGGCCTGAAGTCATCTTGAAAAGCCCTAGAGAAAAAGCTAAAATATATGAATAGAACAATGGAAGTGTTGTGTCCGAGCAACCCAGTGGCAGTGTATCACTTTCAGCTATTACTAGGATATTTTCCCTTTATCCAGAACAGTGAGCTTTACAGGCATGGTTACTTTGGTGTTAGAAACAAGAATATAACAACCTTGTGCGAGAGCATATTACGTTACAGAGGGCTCACAATGTAATGACCAGGAAGATAATGCAAGAGTGTTTGTTTCTTTCCATTTCATCTCCAACCTCAAAGTTTGACACAGTCTGATGGAGAGACATAGGAACAATTAATCCAAATTAAATAAAGAAGTAAATGGAGAGCTGAAGGGGCTCTGATTTTAATTTATTCTTGTAATGAGCTAACTGAGATTGATTAAGGTCACTCTTACTTATGAATGAGAGTGTCCACAAAAGGTTTTAAAGCAATTTCTGTGATCCATTTCAAAAGATAATTTGAATTAATTTTCTAAAATGTCTGCAGGCAGAAAACCCATTACAGTCTGTGTGTAAAGTCTGCAGGTGTAAACTAAAACGTAAATCTACCTCACTACATGTCCTTAGTGCCACACTAGGTAGTTATTATAAAGAGGGAGGCACTGCAGTATCCCAGTGGGTTGCAGGCAGCACAGCATTACAACACTGCCGTGTTCCCAGTGTTCAAGTCCCTCTTCTGTGCAAAACCATTGCCTCGAGCTTGCAACAGGGACTAAGGACTCCTCCTAGATCTGATAAATTTTACCTACCTCCTACTCCCAGTGCAGTGATTTACATTTGCTTTACCTTGGCTCTGATGTATGCCACCTTCACCCACAGCTGAGAGAACAAGTCTTTAAACACTTTTTCCAACACTGAAGCCAGAATTATTCTGTGGTTCAGCTGCTGGGTGAGACTAATGCCAGGTTCCCCAAGGAACGAATGCACCACCTGGCCAATGAGCTGCACTTGTCTGGCTCTGTGCCTTGAAGGCTTCCTGTGCTGCCAGATCCTGCCAGTTAGTCCCAGCGTGTAATTTTTTGTTGTTGCTGCCATTCTTACTAGTGACTCAGCCAAGATTGTTTTGAAAAAGCTGTATCTCCCTTTGAAATTCAGGAAGGTTGTGAAAAAGGAGGAGAGGAATGGTGCATGGGAACTGCTCTGAGCTGTTTGTAATGTTCCCTCTCCAAATTACAGTTGGAATATCACTCTTGTATTGTGCCTGTGCCACTCTGCCACATGGAAAAAATTGTTTGAGGATGTTCTGACAGACTCGTTTCTCTGCCATTTTGATTAGGATGTTTGTTTGAACGTCTCTTCAAATTCAGGGCCCAGTCATATGCTAGTATTAAAGGATTGTGCTGGTCACAGGCAGTGCTAATTCAGCAGCCTGGAAGATCCCCTTTATACTCAGAGTTGCCTAGAAAAGGCCTCTGCTTTTATGCAGTAATTCTAAGGAATATGCAGAGGTGTTTTTTTCTCTTCTGTCTTCTCAGATGCTAAGTGCATTGGCTTCCCAAGAGTCACAGTCCCTTGAATGGATTGTTTCCACAAAAGTACCACTGTGGAATATGGCTGCAATGAGATGGTGCATTAGATCACAAGTAAAGAGCTGGTGTCTGTTGTGATAGACACTACCAAGCCATAAAATACTCCAATGCCTTAAAGCCTTGCTTGTGAGGCCGTAGTTGCACTGGGCTAAAGACTGAGCCCGTGCATAGAGTTCTGTGTGGAAATAGTCCAGGAGCTGCAGTCAGTGCAGTGTGTTGCTGCCCGCTGATGAAGTTGTTTTTGTGGTTGCAGTGCCGGGGATGTGTCCTGGCAGGCTCTCAGCAGCTGCTCCGTGCCAGCAGTGGTCCAGGCCAGCTCATGCCTCTCTGCTTCCTAGCATTCTCCCAGAGCATGGCTGTGCTTGTGTAGGTGATTCTCATACTGTTCTGAGGACAGCTAAATCTTCTCTCACGCGTTTCAAAGGTGGAGGCATGTGGCCCCAGTTCTGGAATAGATACTGTCATCTCAGAACGCAGGGCTGTTTTTTCTAGTCCTCTAGTGGGGCAACCAGGGACACAACCCAGAGGTCACTTGGACTGGCAACAAGGGAAGCTCGTTTGTCCAGCCCTGGTTTGTGAGTCTGTGGGTATTTGTTTGCAGAGACCTTGCTGCTCCAGTGTGTAATGGAGCTTACACAAGGAAAGAAATTTAACTGGGAAATCCTTTAAGGAAAGGTTTGTAGCCATCTTCCCCAAGAGTCATTTTTTCCTTAAATAGAACTATTTTCTCCTGAGCTGCAAACAAGAGTTGTCACTACAGGCAGGTCTGGAACATGCATTCCAGCTACTTTTAAATAAGCATCTGTATTATTTAGTTTAACACAGGACAGATAATTACCTCTTTGAGGCACTGGAGCCATTTAAAATATTTCCAAGGTACTTCCAACTTGTCTTCTGTAAGCTTGCCTTATGGTAGTCTTATTCATAGTGTGCATTTAATTTTATGAGAACATGCCTTTAGATTTTGATGTGTTTGTGTTGGAAAGGAACAAGTATTCTGGTAGGCAGAGTTGAGTAGGAAGCAGTGCCTTCTAGAGATCTGGGGTTTTAATCTGCTTTAAATGCATTATATGCTAGAAGATACAGCACAGGAACACACAGACTTCTTTCTGGTTTTAGTGTAGTTTTACCTAAAAGTAACACTGTTTGCATAAGGAGGAGTGCTTTAATTTCTGTCAGTGTGAGCAGAATGTGTATCAGGACATAGGTATTCCTGATTATTCCTAGGATTATTATTTTTTCTTATGTGATTATAGTTGAGAAACAATAATTTTGACTTTCTGTGATGACTCAGCTCATTTGTTTAGTTTAGAAGCTGCTTGTACTCTCAAATTTGCTAAATCTGACTTTTTGGCAAATGAGACTCTCATTCTAGAGTTCCAGGAATTACTGCTTTGCAAATGAATTGATGCTAATAGTGAAGGGAATGTCTACGTTTGCCGAGACAGATGACTAGCAAGTGAGAGGGGGATTAGTATGGTCAGATCAGTTGGAGACTTTAAAAAACAGTTGTATAAAGTATTCTGGTGCCTCTTGGAATAGGGTTTGGGTGGCCTGGAGATGAGAAAAATTAAGTCTCATATATTGTGATACAAAATGACCTCTTTTTAATTTAGAGTCTAAGACTCAATACAGCATTTAAGGGTTTCTTTGTTTGTGTTTTTTTTTCATTGATGAGTAGCACCATAGTTTGTTGTTATTTTAATATTTTAAATTGATGAAAAAAAGAGAGTAAGAATTGTAAATTTAGTTCAGAGATTACCAGGATAATTTTCTTGGCACTGCAAAAGCATGAGAACAATCAAAAATGCATCTTTAAGCACACAATAAAATTAAGCCTAGCAATGAGCTAGAGCTTAAGTTTAAAAATAGCATTCGGTCTGAAGCTGAAAATACTTCTGAGCTGGAAAAATTAGTGACACTATAATAAAGGTATCTGGAAACTGAGCTTCCGAGAATTCGTGATCCGTGTAAAGATGTCTATGTGAAAAAGACAAGTGCTCGGAGTGGAACAAAGGCTTTGCGTTTCCAGTGTAGGTGTCTGTAAGGTCTGCGGTATCCAGCCTTTCAGATCTCTGTTCACAGCCACGGACTCTGGGTGGGATTTGTTTTGAACTGCCTTCTTTGGCAACACAGTTGACCTTGAGCTAGGCTTCTGATTCCCTTTAGCGTACATAAATAACCTGCTAAGAGGCCAAACCATTTGTTCGGTGAGGTGGGGTTTTTTTTTCACTTTTGATTTATGGTGGAATGAATGTGAAACTCATGATAAAACCAGTAGAATTAGTGTGTGGGTGTCATCAGTGTACATAAATTGCTGACTAAGTGCTTAGTTAAGTGCCAGTTAAATCTCAGTGGCTTGTATTAATTTTTGCTCGTAAAATTGTTTCATGAGTTCTCAGATGCCAAAGGGTGGAATTGTTTTCTGATTCATCTGGGATGGGTGGCTAACTATAACAGTTCATTCTTTAAACAGAAGAAACAGACCACATCTTAGCTGCTCTCTGCTCTTTGCAGGAGAGTGGATTAATTAATAACAAGAGAATGAGGTGTTAAAAGGCCTTGCTGATATTCCTTTGGTGAATATAATAAGAAAAAATGCACAGGAGTGAGTTGTTACCAGTACTACAGGGTCAAGGGAGGAGTTCCCAGTTGGTGACCCGAGTGTTGATCATTTCCATTTGGGATGCATGTGTATGAACACCTTGGGCTTCTGGAATGGTGAAACAGCTTTTCTCAGCACAACTGTTAAGTTTCGCTCAGTAGTGATCAACCTTTAACCTGTTCTGCCTGGTCTTTGGTGTGTAGCAGCGGTGCAGCTTTGAACTTGAGTGTGCTCGCTATTCTCCGAGCCAGCAGACAAATAAATTTGTTTTCTGTAGCGTATTTGTAGTCAAACTGGGATAAGAGATGGCTAGAAGCAGATATGGTTGCTGGCTTTAACTACCTGAATGGATTGATGTTTCCTGTATAGCCTCCTTCCCCAACACTCCTTGGTGCATAGTTAAAGGTGCAGAAGACAGTGATCACAAATTCCACCAGGAGAAATTCCAACTGAATAGAGGGAATTTTTTTTCATGAGTGTGTCTGAGCCCATGATAAGATTATCCAAAGAAGTTGTACCACCTCTGGAGATTTTCAGAAGTTGATGGAAAAAGGCCCAGAGCAACTTGATCTGGTTTTGAAAGTAGCCCTGCTTTGGACAAAAGGTTGAATTAGAGATTCCCAGAGGTCCTTTCCAGCTTGATATATTCTGTGATTCTCTTTTAAGACTGGGATTCTGGTGGCAGTAACTTGCTGAATGCAGGGGCTCCTGCCCTTCAGCAATCCACGCGCTGCGGGCTGCAGTTGGTAGGCACAGACTGTACTTTTTTTGTTAGGCTGAAATCTTTTAATCCTCACTTATATCTTAAGGGACAGCAAAGATATCAGTGGGCTGCTTGTAAAGTAAAAGTAGAATCTGATCCCGGAATAGTTTCAGCATTCACATAAGCATTCACCTTCTCCATCCCTCAAGCATCGCTCTTGGTTGTCAGGGCTTTTCCTTTTAAACTCTGCCCTCCTGATGGTGACTGACCTGACAAATGAGTGATGGTCAATGTGAATTTCCATTTCTTTGGTCTCTTGTCCCACGGTTAAATCCTGGCCAGAATTCTGCTTACTCTGGCAGAAAATTTGGGCAGAATGGAGAAAGGAGTTGTGCTCAGATGAGCTGTCTGCGCTCCCAGCGTGTGGTTTATAATGCATGGGGCACTGAGTAATGGGAATAGCAATGTAGAACTACTGGTTAGATGTGGCAGGTAGCAATGAATGTGGTTCTCATTTTCTGTCCTTTGAAACACAGATAATAAATAAATAAATAGAACCGTGATACTGAGAGGCATCTCTTACGCATTTTAACAAGAAGCAAATGCCACTGCCCTACTTCTAAATAAAACTTACAGGTATAGAAGCATATGAACGTGAGTTAAAAGAATAATAAATCTCATTTTTGACTTAACAACCTCTATCAATTTTAATCCTGCATGTTTCTGACAGTTTAACTTTCTTTATTGCATATGTATCTCTGAGTGCAATTACTTCTGAGGTCTGTTATGATAGCAGTTTCAGGTGTCTCTGCTTACTGTAACAAAATAACATCAACAACAAAAAGACCTCTAACGTTATTTACTCAGATTCACTTGTGGCTAACTTCCTGATTATTTCCAGTGAGGCTATTGACTAGGCAGGTGTTGAATTTGAGGTAGTAAACAAACCTCTCTTGTTTAGCTTTCTGTATCACTTTGCTTTAATCACTGTGATAAAAAATAATTATTTTTTTCTAGAGTCACATCTAATCTATATAATTTCAGTGGTAATAAAATTTTAAAGAAAGAACTCTTTCATATAGTTCAATAGGCTGTGATAAAAATTGCCTTGCAGAAGGAAAAAAAGGAGTTATAAGGCATCATTTGAATTCTTCCAGTTTCCTTCCTATCCACTGTGCTTTATACTTAAAGCATATGAAGGGCTATAAAAGCCTTTAACTATTTCAGATGTGCCCCTTCTAGCACATTTTTGAGCCTTGATCTTCAGATATTGTGGTGTTTTATCTAAGCAACAGTTAATCATAGACACACAATACTTTTTTCGTCGTTCTGTATTGTTCATCTGTTCTCATTTTTAATATTCCTATCAGGTGCACCTCTCTTTAAAACAAACAAACAAAACCAAAAACCTTCCTTGTGGGTTCCTGCCGAGTGTTCTGAGACCTCCAGGTTCTCTGTCTGCTTTTGCAACTGATCTGTGGTGTGCAAATTTTGACTGATTAATTTCTTTTTTTCTATGTCCTAATTTTTTGTCCTGTCCAGGAGTTATCTCACCTGTTCAGACTGTAATTAGGACAGGAACTGTGTTTTTTACAGATCGTAGTCCAGTAGTGTCTTACCCTCAGTAGAAGCCTATAAGCATTATTGAAATAAAGATGAAAATGGCTACACTTCTTGTTTTCTCCTAGAACAATGCTGTGGTTATTCTGGAAATGCAGAGGATGTCAGCTGAACTGAACACTCATTTGAAGAAATTCTTCAGGACAGAACTTAACCACTTTTTTACTCTGGGTACAGAATGCTTTTGACTTGACTTGAGCCACCAGAACAGCTTAGCGCAAGAGTAACTGATAAGAGGTCTTCTGTTGACATGGTAACATAAAACAGGGCAAATGAACATAGACAAATTAATAAGCTTGAATATTTATTCTTGAGAAATTACTGATTAAGGTGGAAGAGTTTATGGTTCATACATGACTTGTAAGGCGGGCAAGGGAAACGTAGGGGTCTGCAATGACGTGTATTGGTGACACATTTGGGAGACATATTCAGAGTCAAGTGGGGATTAACATACTGTACAGAGGAGTTTAGGGCAAATCATAGAAATCAGATGAATTCAGTTTTACTTAGGAAGAGACCTTTGTGTGCTTGGGGACTAAGAGGAAGGATTTTGTACAGTAGGCATTTACCAGGAGGAAGTGAATGTAGAGAAAAAAGTTGATGCCTTTTTTGATGTTAGGATGCTGGTGGGGTGGTCTCCAAACAAGTGTGTGTTGCTTCAGCCTAGCAAAAGAGAACATGTACCGGTCAGGACATACATCCAAAACTATATGGCACTTGTGAAGGGAGAAGAGCCATTTTAACTAATATGATGATGTTGTCAGAAGGAAAAAAAAAATGAACATCCCATTAAAAAATTTATTATAGGAGCTAGAAGAAAATGAATCTTTACACCAGCCTTCCAGTGGAACTTGTAAATGTTACATGTTTTAAGTTGGAGCTTGATCAGGTTATATAAGGAGCTGTGTGGTGTTACAGCCTGTGATTGCTGACGACTGAACCTAATTCACCGGAGAGTTGCATCCATTCCTTCCATCTGGGCATGCTATTTTTCAGCTCAGGGCCACACCTAGATTTCTTACAAAAAGGAACAGTGAAGTGTTCATTTTAGAGATTGTATTAGCATATTCTTTCCATTCTTGCAAAGGATGTAATATCACAAAGACGTTGGTAAATTAAATAAGCTTCCATTTTTAAGTACTCCCACCAGGTCATATGGGAATCTGGCTGTTGAGATGGACCCAGTCTCAGGAACCCGTAAGACTGAGTATTGCTCATGTCTTGGTGTATCTTGTCACAGACTGAGGAGTTCCTGTGATGACAGGTGGGATGTGTTGTACTAAAATTCCTGACACAGATAATGCCACTTGGGATAAGGCTGAAGAAGAGCACCTGCAGTATTGACTTCTGCCTATCACTGTTTATACTGTGGGCTCGTAACTTCTACATTTTCCTGCTGGTTTTTATAGAGAAAATTGGTTTTACTTCCCTGTTTTCCTCTATCTCTTTGCAGAGCATAAACAGAACCCTGCCTCTCTCTGAACAATACTCAGAACATACGAAAAAGTTTTCACTGACACTAAAGAAAAAAGTGGACAAAAAAATGGAGGCACTGTTTAAACTGTCTTCATTTTTAAAAAAATGCTGTTGTGCTTGAAGTGACGTACACCGTCTTTTGCATTTCTGGTCTGTTTTAGCTTGTAGCAAGCATTCACACATTCAAGATGCCTGCAGGAGCATCAGTAAGTTTTCTTTCATGTGCAGTGCTTACAGGCCTAGGCTTTGTTTTGGTGTAATAGAGACCATTTTTTTACTTTCTGATAATCTTTATGGCTGTTGTTCATTGTGAATTAATCTTTCAGCCAGGCCTTGCATTTAGGACTTAGCTGACATCTTTCAGGGTTGAGTCCTCCTTGAAATAAGTCAAGGATGTAAATATTATTCTGCCACTGACAGAATATATTTTCTTTTCTTTGAGAATCCTTTGGCAAGTGGATCACAGTTGCAGCCAACTTGTATCAAAATTAGGACCGTTCAAAAAAATCTGTAGTAATTTTTTTAAAGGTAATTACTGAAACAGCGTATCAGAATTTTAGTACTGTAGTGCATTATTTAGTAGCTCCCCAAAGCTGAAGGAAAAAAGATGGCAATAAATTAGGATGGAGATTGTCAGCTGATGTAAACTGATGTCTCCACTACAAGAGGAGAAAAGTTGTCTGTTCTTTTAGTATCAGGAAGCAGAATCACCCAGAACTAGCTGGGGATCTAGCCCGATGTTATTTATTGGAAAGATCTGTTAAATGTCAGCCCGTGATACTGCTAATTGTCACTCCTTAAGCTTAACACACTTTCCTTCTGAAAGAAAAAGCATTTGCTTAACCAACAAGATGCCAATAAAAAATTGAGTCACAGAAAAGTTAATTAATGAGATTATTTTAATAGATCCTATTTTGGTTCTTGGCAACAGACAGCATTTGACAGTCGAGTGTCTGCCAAATGTTTTATCTTCACGTTATCCATTTATGATCCATTGTGGGGCACTTGACTTAAAAGACAAATCAGGGGAAAGCAGTCACTATCAGCAAGTTCCCAAGCTGCCGTTGAGCGTGGAAAAGCAGAGGGAAGAATTATTGTAGCTTTGCAAACACCTAGCTTACCTTAAGCTAGTTAAGTAAATCTTTAAATGAAGTGTGATGGAGACTGTCATTTTAGTCTTAGAATTATTTAAAGCTCAGTGTATCACAACTGGAATATTTGCGTTTCTTGCAAGTGTGCATTGAAATCCCAGTAGAATTGACTCAGCCTCCGTCCTTCCTGCATGGCTATGCCAGGGAGCGTGCAGTTTACTCCTTCTCTTTGCCTTCTGATAATAAGGGTAAGGCCAAGGGTGCCTGGGCTTTTTCATCAGGGCTGTCGCTTGCTGGATGTGTGATCTCAGAAAATAACTTGGCATCTGTACGGGTGGAATTTTTAAAACTAGCTGCCTAAAATTAGACACCTAAAAATAAACAGCTTGTATTCTTGCAGATGCAAAGTCTGTTTCAGATTACTGTGTTGGAAAAATTTGGTTTCTGTGTTTGTTTACCTTTAAAACTGAGTGGTGTTGAGAGCCACAATAAAATATTCTCAAATCTTTGAGCAGAGGAAGCATGTAGAGAATTATTTTATTTTATTTTATTTTATTTTATTTTATTTTTTATTTTTCCTGAGGATGTAAGAATTTCAGTCTCAACATGATCAAATCAGCAGGGGACAGACTTAAAAGCAAAAAAAGCTACTTTGGAAGTGTTTCTTCCTACAGTACTGGAATGCAGGATGAAGCTCACTACTTCAAAATGTAAAACAATGAAAAGGTAGAAGGTATTCCAAAAGTAAGTAGAAAAAATAGAGACAATAGGTGCACTGGTAGCTGTTAAACACTGATCTGGAGGCAGTCTCCAGCTAAACCACCATTTTGCTGCGATGTGAGAGAGAATCTAAACAAAGCACTCAGTATTTGCCCTGGTTCACATGCTTTTTCCCTGAAGCACTTCCTCTTGCCTACTAGCAGAGCCATTGCAGATTTTAGATCTTTATTTATGCCTTACCTAATTAAAATACTGTAAAAGTTAATTAATGTTTTTAAAACATTGAGATCATCAAATGAAAGGGATATGCAAGAATTTCAGATGATGTCTGAAGTGGGAGGGAAGGTCTTTATCAACTGCAGAGATTCAGTGTTCTGCCGTTGGCCCAAATCTCTCTCATAATGAATTTATCTACAGGCTGCTGCACTGGCTTCTGGAGATGTCTGGGTGCTGGTAGCTCTGTATTAATACAGACCTCCTTTTAAATCCGTGTGACAGTTTACAAAATGCTCTGGGATACACTAGGATGAAAGGTGCATAAATACATGTAAAATGCTATAATTAAGATGCAATTAGCAATGCACAGGAAAGGAGTGTTTGCCTGGCTACACTTTATATGTCTATAAAGTTTCATTTTATGGAGCTCAGAATACATGGCATAACACTTGTTCTGAGCAATTACATTTGAAAATAATTGCTGTGCACAAGCTCTGAGGAAGTCACTGTAAATTTGTTTCTGCTGTGAGACAGAGGCATTGACAGTGATGTAGTAATTTCACAGGATGGGGAAGAATTCTGGATGAGTCGCCACTGGAAGCTGTAAATGAGAAGAAGAATTACTTGCAATCAGGACTCTCAGCCTAGATTGGGAGGTGAGGGAAATTGTTTGCTGAAGTAATGAGGAAAAGTCTGCTTGTAATTTTCCTCCTGTGATCTGCGGGTTCTGCTGCTGTCACTTGTGAATCAGCTCTGGTGAAAATTCTGTGCCATCCGCAGGAACTGTGTAGGGGCATTTCCTATTATGTGGGACTTGGAGTGCTAAGAAATAAGGAGATAAGCTATGAAGGATCTGGGTAAGTTAATTTCCTTTGATAAGAACTTATTGGTCTCTTTTAAAGTATCTTTTGGTTTTTTTTACTTCTGAGTTGTTTGGGGTTTTTTTGCATAAATAATTTTCTTTAAACAGAAGATGGAATGGCTTAGACCATTGGGCTGGGATTCATGAGACCTAGATTTAGTTTTTAAGCCAGGCATAGAGTTTTGAGGTCCTGGACAGATCGCTTGGTTTGCCTGGTGTTTTCCTCATCTGTAGTATGGAAAGAATATCTCAACAGGAATAAAATCTCCAGGGAGCAGGCTGAGCAAATATGGTCTAATGTTGTCTAGGATGAACTGCTTTTGAAACTTGAAGGAGAAATTGTGATGCCTTGGGTGTCTGCTACTAGACACAACAGGAATGTGCTGCCTCATGGACCCGTGGCTGGCTGAAGTGGCTGATAAGATTCTTGATTTACAGGTTTTCTGATAGTAGGTAGTTTATGACTGTGGGTGCTTCTGTTTGGGTTACATGAAGTCTGGAGGAATAAAAGGCAATAATTAAAAAAAAAAGAAAATCACAGAAATGAATGCTTAAATGTACGAATTGTCAGATTGTTGGTCTGTGTAATGGAGTCCTGGAGAACACTTTGTCTTTCTGTTCTTCCAGCACCAGTGTCATTCTGCAGATCACTTGCAGCACGAGGATTGATTGTTCGCAGTCATTTTGTAGGAATTACAATAGGCCTGAGAACTGTGGAGGATGAAATAAGCTGAATCCGATAAAATTGCTGGAGAACTGATAGCCAGCAAGTCTTTGCTGAGCTTTAAAAGCCAACAAAAACATCTCTCTGCTGAGAATAATAGACTGCAGTGTTTCAAAGTCTTGTCATTTGGCGAGATTTGCATGGCTTTTTTTTCATGGGAACAACATGCAATGTTTATGACAGCACACTGGCAGAGTTCAAATTCTCCCAAGTTTCTGGAGGAGACTTTCAGCATTAGGGAACATGGATAGGAGTTACTGAGATGAGACTTGGGACTGGTACAATGTGTGAGAAGTGATTGCTTCTCACATGGCGTACAAAACTACTAGGTATGGCCAGTTAATTTACCAACAATGAAAATCAGCATATAATCAATTGTATTACAGAAGATACGCTTATGTATATATACAGCCATATAGAAGACTTAAATTATGTCTTGAATATAGTGTCTAATGCTATAGATGCTAGTAATACATAGCTAGTGTGACAGTGATTACTTACACAATACGTAGATGTATGTGGAATCATCCTCGTCTTCCTTCTCTTTCATCTCTTCACCTAAACAAGAGAGATACAAATGTGGTGAACTGCAGAAGCCGCACTGGCATACTTCAGGAGCTTGTCTCTTAATGAGGACAGAAAAGCTTATTTCTGGACTCGCAGAGCTCGCCCTCACCACTGTATTTGAGATGGATACACAATACGCAGTTGTATCTAGGAGCAGAGTAAATAAAAGGAATAAATGCTAGTGGTCTATAATTTCTGGGATATAGTGCTTTATGTTTTTTGTCTGTAGAACAAGAATAGTTGTATCTACTTACCACATCAGAGTGGCAGTAATGGTAATTAAAGCGTGGAGTGCTTTGATTATTAAAAAGAAGAATGGGGGTGGAGAGAAAGCAGTGTTTCTGATGAGCTAATAGTTTTCAGTCAGGCACGTTAAAATCCAAACTGGGTGAACGCCCTGTCCTGCACTCCGCTTAATTTGGCAGCAAACAAAATGTATAGCGCCAGAGGAGGAGAATGCCAGACTGAGAATAAAGGTAGAGAGACCAGATCCTGTGCCTGTGTTTACATTTGTCTGTGCGACTGCATGAGTGTGTATTTTAACGAGCTGGCTGGGAAGATGACAGTTCAGTGTGGGGAAAATGAAGTCAAGACTTCAGGAAATTCAGGATTTAGTATCTGAAGCAGAGAATTAAAAGTAGTTGGCCAAAAATTGTTTGGATTTAGCAGTTCCCACCCAGGAACCCGAAAGTTTTTGTGTGTTTCTGGCATCTTTTCATACGTGTTTAGAGGAGAAATAGTGGATTTTTTTGTCATCTAAAAGTGAAATCTTAGGGATAAAATGGGATTCTTGTTACAGCAGCATCTCTCAGTCCATAAAAATGTAAAGAGTAAAGTAAATGTGGTCTAGAGAGAGCTTCACGTTGCAAGTTGTCAGCTTCCGCACCTTGCATTTGACTGCTTTCTAGCCTCATTTCCCAGGACATGAGGGTTATACAGCTGCTCTGCCTTCCCTCTCTCCTCATTTCAGGGAAACAGAACTTCAAGATACTAACCAGTAGTTGGGGCACAAGAGAAGGATGAGAATGAATGAAGAGAGTGTGCAGTTTAGGAAGTATGGGTAGAAACTGGAGATATTGAAGCAGTTAAGGAAGACAGCTTAAGGGTTTTGTGGATGGATTTAAAGGATGTGGAGGGGAAGTGGGAAAGCAGACAAATGGGAAAAAAATGGAAGTATTTCTGGAAATGGTATTGCCAAGAGGTTGTTACAAATAGATACAGCAAATCTGATGGTTGTTGAGGTTGTTGACGCAAATTTGTGAGGAAAAAAAAAGAAGATTGATTAATTCAGCTGCTCAGGGAACAGTTTGTCTGTGGATACGTACAACTGCGTAGAAGGAAATGCCTGGAAGTCTGCACTTACAGTCAGCCTAATGGCCTCTGTCCGGGTGGGTGTCGTGGGAACCTGGGGAAGATGCCTGGGATTTTGGCTTTCTCTGCTGTAGGTGTGTGTGGAAAGTGGCAACAGTGTTTCTTTGATCCCCATCTTCCACTGACAGTTTAGGTGCAACATAGCCATAAAAGAAAAGCAGTAGAGTAGAGATAAGACACAGAGTAAAATAGAAAGAAAACAGTAAAGACCAAGTCTGTTTGCAGTCAACCTTTGAGGCTGGTTAGGATCCTTTAATATGAAAAAGAAAGTTGTCAATACCAGCTGCTTTGAGGTGGTCAATACATGGGAACTTGTCACGGCTTGAATGACAACGTACTGTGGTCCTGATGAGTAATGGAATATCTGAAGGAAAATAGTCACTCTTCCTTTAAACTGTTTGGGAACACAGACACACCTATTTTGCTCGGGCCACTCCCTTTAGTACTGTTCAACCCAGGAAATACTAGAAGTAAAGCCATAGAGCGAGCCACCTCTGAAGGATCTCTGGTGTTCCTCCAGCTTGTCATCTGTTCTCTGAAAGGCTGTAGCTTTTGAGGTCCTGAAACATTACTGCTTGAGAGCCCAAATGGAACTAGAAATACTTCAGAGCTCCGCAAACGGCAAAGGTTTGTCCTGGGCTATGGCTCTGCTCTGTAGATCTCTCTAGATAAATTACATAGGTTAAGCCATCCACAGGACGTTAGTTCTTGGATTTACAGAAGTAAAACAGGCTGAGGAAGTTCTGTTGGGCTGCAATTGGGATGTTTCTTGATAAGGAAATTTCTTTGATTTAGTTTGGGGTTTTTTACTGATGTAACAGTTGAGCACTTTCCCAGTCTGGTGTATTTTATGAACAGTGAACTTTGTTACATGGCAGAGCAGTGTGTGCATGTGTCCATGTGTTTCTCCCCGGACTGGATTTTTTCATATAAGGAGCAGAGTGGAAGTAAGCAGGCTTGTTATCCACCTCTGACTCCATGTGTATTTTTGTGAGGGGTACTTCCCTGCTCTGTTTTGCAGTTTCTCTGTCTTATAGGTAAAGATGAAGGCAACATACTGTATAGAGAGGTTTTAGACTTTTGTAATGGAAGGTGGCATAAAAGTTCAAAGTATTGTTAATTAATGCTTTGAATGAAAAGCTGATAACAGATCTGGTTTAGGGTGCTATTGAGGGCAGCTTTCCTTGGAATTTAACCGGAGGAAGCATTGTACAGTCTGTGCCTTACTGAGTGAGCACACCTGCAAGCCCTTGGCTGTCCTGTGACTTGTCACTTCTGTTTGCTGTTGCGCAGAGGGCAGGCAGCGGGATGTCGGGCAGCTGTAGCTGGTGAGCAGTGCTTTTTCCTCATTCAAAGGTGCTGCAGGTATGACTGTGCAGTGCAGAATGCCAGCGTGTGGCAACCTGCAGAGTTTATAGGAGATGAGGCTCAAAGCACTTTGCTTCTAAACACCAAAAGCACATCCAGCACAGTTTTGGTGGTAAGTTACAACAGTGATACGAAGTGGATACTCTTTGCATCCAAGAGGCATGCAAATCCAAGTTTGCTTAGTAAACATTTCTCTTTTTTCATACCACAGTCTTAGAAAAAGGCGGAGGAAGAGGCATAAGTATAAAAAGATATATTTAGCTTTCCTGGTAACTCAAGTGTGGGTAGTTTCTTTCTCTGTTATGCTTGGACAGATAAATAAACCCTTGGGGTACCCATTTGACTTCAGGGGTTAGAGCTGGAAGAAGTAAAGTCTTATTTTTTCTTTGTATTGTCTAGTCCAATATTTGTCACTTAAACATAACATCTCACAGATATCATCTATCTTTATGTGTCTGGAGCTTAAGAAATGTGTAGGTAGACATATGAAAGAACTGTGTATATCTCTTTATGAGAAGTATCAATTTACCTTAAAAAAACCAACAACCTACCACAACCCAAAGTCTCTACCAACTTTTTATAACAACAAAAAATATTTTTTCCATTCCCAATTAGTCTTTGTAGGGCAAACAGTTAACCTCATATTGAACTAGATTGAACAGTTCTGTTTCTGTTGTTTCTCTGAATATGTGCTGAATTAGGAGTGCAAAATTATTCAGAATTCCTTCCCTAAAGTACTAGTTTTGATTTATTACGTTAATATAAATTAATCTCCACAGAAGTATAATACAAATATCCCCAAAATTTTGTTAAAATCAGCTATTTCTGTATTATTGTGATATGGGAAACTACTGTATCATTACATGAATGTATTGCTCAAATGAACATTTGTCCAAGTCCCATGGGAATTCATTATAGTGAGGTCAGGCTGAATATCTGGTTCTCCATCCCTGACCAGATATATTGAGATCTGGGGGAGACTCGCTTGTATCTCTGCCTGCTTTGGCTGGTGCAGGTGGCCTCTTGAGTGGCTAAGGAGATTACCAGATAAACTCCTGAGAGGCTGACAAAGCACAGGAGAGAAGATTGAGTTCTGCTCCCTGCTACTCTGTAGGTGTTTGCATTTTCACTCCTCTAGTGTTAGGAGGAGGTTGAGAGTGTAGCCCTTTTGAAATCTAATATAGAGATAACTTTTGGGGATATTTGTTTGTCTTTTCATTGAAGTGGGTAATGAAAATTAATTGGTTTGTTTTACTTTCATTTTTAATTATGCCTTTTAATTAATGTCTGGTTTTGAGTTGAAAGGCCTGACCTTATTCTGATGACAATTCAGTAAGCAAGCACCTGGGGAACTGAAAATTTTTAACTTCTTCAGAATCAGTTAATCAATTCTAAATTACTGGGAGGATTTGGATTCCAACAAAGCATAAATGTGGGGAAAAAAACTCAGTTACAAAACAATCAGAAAAGTACTACAAAATAATGCATTATCTTGTCATTCCATTCATAGTTAAAAAGGAAATAACTGGAAACTGCCAACTAGCTTCAGTCTGAAAATGTGCACTACATATGTTTCTAACATAAGGTTCTCTACTGATAAATCCTGTGGTGGTCAGCACCTGTTTTAACTGATTCATCTGAAAATACTGCTCAGTGCTGCTAGAAGTTCATCAATCAGTTTTTATTGGCACAGCCTGACAGGTTGTCTGGTTTGCCTCTTTCTTTAATTGTTGTTGGGGGTGTTTTGCTATTCTCAATTGCAGAACTATTCCTAAATCATACCAGGGCAAAACTCAAACAACTGAAGATGCGTAGAGAGTGTTAATACCAGAAGGGATGTTGAAGCTGAACTGCATGGAAAAGGGAATTTTTTATGGTCATTGATCTGTGTTAGTGGTAAATATGTATATGAAACAAGTACCACAGTGATAGTATCAACACAAGTAAAGAAATCTAAGCCTTGCATGAGACTGAGGGAGTGTGTATACTTAAAAAAACCCAAACAAACCTCCTAGTGTGGGCTGTTAATAGTTGTTTGCACTCTGCATAAACTAAAGAATCTGTCATCCCGTTGTAGAGTAACTGTCTAGATGCAACATTTAATGTATCTTAAGTACCAGAAAGCATAGAGACTCTGCGATGGTAACTGAGAATACAGCAGCAGATTCTCTCTTAAAGATGGCAAAGGCCATCTTAACTTCACATTATGTTTTAGTTACAGTTTATTTATAAATAATTGAAAAAACTCATTTTTGTTTAAAGTTCACCTGCTGGAAAAACTACTTTTCTTAGTAGCCCACGACACACATGACCTTAACTGTCAAAAACAGATAACCTCAATAGATGGCATTTGGTCAAGCAGTATCAGGATAAGATCAAGAAATACTTGCTGAAGAAATACTGCTGTAAATCATTCTTGTAAATATGGTAAATATCAATCTAGCTGTCAACATAGCACTCTTAGATCTTTGTAGCTATTCCATTTGACCCATTCACCCTTCCTATAGTTTGTGGTACTACTGGAACAATTTTTCCTGGTCTTGTAAGACCTTATTTCCTACCTTCTCTTCCAAAATTGTAGCTTGCTAGATGCCAAATGCCCTCCCCTTCCACTGCAGGACCAGGAGTTCATTTAGTACAGTCATTGAATAACTTTCATAGGATTTGATCGACACAGCTTCACAACATTGTACATGTCAGGGAAATATCATAAGATAAGGCCTGTTCTGTGTTGAGTGGCACTGGTAAAGTACAAACCCAGCTGGACCTGTTTTCAGGACAAGGACGTTTCTCCTTTTTAAAGTCCTGTCAGCTTTGGAGGTTTGGTGTGTTTCTGTGCCTGGTGTGTTTCCCATTGGTGCCAGATTACAGAGGTTTTTTGGGAAGACTCTTCTTAACTATCAAGAAAAAAACAAGCTGAGAGAGACCATGGGATACCCAAGAGGACCAAACCCTTAGTTTATCAAATACTAGTAGTTGTATGGTACGTTATATGTCATTTTCTGTCATGAATAAATTGAACTGAATTCTGAGTCTTTCATCTGCCCCATCAATGTATTTTCAAATGTGTCCGTGCCTCTTTTTTGCCAGTACAGAACATGATCCCTGCGTGAGAAGTGAGCTGCTCACAGAATCATAATTTTGCTTAACTGACAGTTTCTTAGTTTTTCACGTCGCTCTTGTTCACTTGTGTGTGCGCGCGCAGCTGATTTAGCCCGTAGATAGTGCTGATCACGAGAGGAAGGGTTCAACAGTTCTGTAGGATTTAATTAATTGCAAAACAAAGATTAGCCAACACAGCATATTTAAAGCTGCTTTTAGTAGGAATGTTGGCAGCGGATGAACTGCTCTGATGTCATTTCTGGCATCCTGTAGCAGTGCCATGCTTTCCACTATAGAGAAAGGTAACCTCCTATTCTTAGTTTTGACAGACACTGACAAAAAGTTTGTACTGGCTTCTGGTAGGTACTTAAATTAGTTTTTATGGTATGAATCTCTTTTAGGCTTCAGTGAAGCTCAGAGAGGGAACTATGACTGCAAATGTTACCCTTATAGAGTTAAGAGTTTGATGGAGCAAGATAAATAATTCTTCTTATGATCATAAGTGCTGGTTCTACATTCACAGCGGAAGATCCACTGTTAGGAGAGAATGGGGAATGTTAAACTAAGATGCTCAGGAAGTCCTGCAGCGACCTGGAGAATAATTTCTCCCGATTTAATTCTTTGTTCGGTGTTTGAGTAAAGTTGCTGTGTATACTTTTGTAATCATGTAATTTGTCAGAAGGGAGTATAATAATATCCAGTTTATTTTAATACATAACAAGAGGAGTGGTGCTTTTTTTGATGTCATGCTTGTAACACATTCCTCCTTATAAAGGTACAAGAAACGAGGATTGAAAGAACACTCAGCTTTCAACTTTGATCTCTTTGCTTCCCAACTTATTTCTGTCTCAGTTGCTATGAAGTCTGCATTGTGAAGAGACACTCACAAAGAGTTTCTCCTCTCAGCTGGAAGAAAAATGTCAAAGTTCAAGAAGGGAAAAGTAAAGAAAAAAGTCTGATTAGAGGAATTATATTTATTTTGAAAGTCTTTACTTGCTTGAAGTTACCTTTGTGATTGTCTGGAAAAGCAAAATGAATATGAAACACAATGGGGAGCTATGTTAATGTACCTTCTCTAGCTCTCGGGGCCCCTAGCTAATATAATTCAGTTTGGAATTTTTTGTCTTTATTTTGTTGTTGTTCTTTAAGTGCTGCTTTACAGGCTATTACAGGCTGACCTGATACACAGTAATGACCACAAGTAAGTAGAAGAAAATTACCAATTTTCTGTGTTTTTCCACAGTACTTATTTGCTTCTCAGATATCTGTTTAAATAAAAGATACCTAAGCAGGAGTAGAAATAAAACCAGCTTTCTACTGAATATCTGAAGGACTGCCAGCTTCTGCCAGCTTCCTTTGTGCTAATTATTCCCTAGAGTGGCTTAGGCATCTCTTTAACTTCAAGCATAGTACATGGCCCCATGGAAGCCGTGAGATTATTTATAAGCTCTGAGATAGGCAAGCACTTGAATTGTGCTGTTGAGTCAGTTGTTTAATGATACAGAGTCTTGGGGGTGCAGTGCTTTTTTATTTACATTTTGCATAGCTCTCACTATATCCTACCTACAAAAGTGCATCGGTTGTCAACAATTACAGTTGTTTTTTTTCCGACGTTTAAGTAAAAAAGCTTGATTTTGCTATAGGAATACATGATGCAGTGTTCTTGACATTAGAGATCAATAGATTAGCCTTGTGCTGCCAGGAAATAAAATGCTGAGCCACCTCATCTTGTACTAATACAATAGAAGGATCCATTAATGCAGACACTGTATTTTGTGTCTGAAAATAGTTGAGGACAGAGATTTTTTTTTCCATGACTTGTCTGAAGTAAACATTGGAATTGATAAAGTAAGGTAAAGAGCCTTTGGTTGAATCATGCTCTTTGTCATAACCTGTTAACCATGCACTCTTCTAGTCACAGCATCACAGAGATTTTGCTTGTTTGGGGCAGAATAACTTAACTAAAAATGGAATTTTCAGATCAGAGAAGTTGTACAGAATTAGTTAGGTTTGCCTTATCAGGTGACATGATTCCCCAGGGGAAATGAGCACTTTTAGTATTAAATAAGGGCTACAATCTATTGGAAAATCATTAAGAAATATGGTAATGAAGTTAGAAGGTAATTAAGATCAAGGAGAAGCATTCGGCTGTGTTTTACATGACCTCTTTCTTTAATGCTGACTGGTTACTCCCTACTGGCATTATCTGTGGTACTTCTATAGTTCCTGTTGTCATCAGTCACCAAGGTAAAGGGCTCTGGAGCTCTGAATGATTACATCTAATTGGTGAAAAAAAGCCTTTAGGCATAGGTGTTAGAAAGAATGGACACTTTAAGACCTAGTAAATGTAATATTTTTTTGTATTTGTTTTGTTAAAGGACAGCTATAGCCAGACTTGATTGCAGAATTCATTTTGCATGAACATCAAATGATGGAAAGGGAGTGATGAAGCCGCTTACTTTGGTTTCTTTGGCAGATCGAGGTCCTGTTCTGAATAGATGAATTTTCCGCTTTCTGCCTCAGAGGCACTGCCCATTTTGTATCACAGGTTGGGGATTTGGTTGTCTGTCTCTGCTTTAGCTTTAAACCTGGTGGAAGAAATAATTTTAAAAATGAAACTGCATAACCTTCACAGATACCAGTTTCCTGCAGAAGGTGGAAACACTATTTTGTTTTATGTTACTGAATTTGAAATTCTACAAATAGATTTGTTTCTTGCTTATAGATGAACTTAATAGATGCTTTTAAAAAGCAATTTATGTTTATTTATTTGAAATATTCTTAGTGAAAGTGGATTGTCCAAAATAGAAATGATGTAGTTATGAAATTGATTTAAACCATCCTTGCATTTGCAGTGGATGTGTATGTGAGCCCTGACAGTGGCCCATAGTTGATGCTTGAAAGGAATGTTTTAAGGCTTCCTGAGGTAGTGGACAGTACTTTGCTAACTGACATTATTGGTGGTTTTTTTCCCTACCATCGTTTAAATATTTCATTTGGGAATTGATTTTTCTGTGTGCTATTTCAGCCCAGCTGATAATTGCACATGATGGTAAATGGCTGCTGTTGCTCTCTCCTGTTGTCCAGGAAAAAGATGATTAGATGTAATCTCAAGCACATTGTTTTGATATTTTTGTTTGTTTAATCTGAACGTGCATTGCTGCACTGGAGGATAAACTCGGTGGATGCTGGAGTTTAGGGAAGTGAGTCAGATTCAATTTCTGAATGTACAGCAAAGGGAAAAGCCTTCCTGAGAGCTTGTTATGCTGCCTGTCCAGCTCTGCAAAGGTCTGCAAAGCTGCTCTTTTGTTACCAAAAGCTCATGTGCCGTGAAAGTTATCATACGTAGTTGATAACAGGAAGCTGAGCACAATGCTTTAATTCAGCTGAAAGATTTTGCAAATGTCATCAGTTAGGAAAGGAAATTGTCACCATGTGGTCTTAGTGAAGTCTGAGATGGAGATGTAGTTGTGTTTTGTGTTTTTTCTTGGTTGCAAACTGTAATAGAAGACTAAAGGGCAAAGCAATGTTTCATGTATGTTTTGGAATTAACACCAGGAAGAAATCAAGGCTTAAAATAACATTTGCTTTCTCACTTCTGAATTATTTTAACAAAATAGCTTGTGCGTGCAAATCTTGCTGTTAGTGTAGAAAACTGAGATCCAATTTGCAGCGCACCACCTTGAGGAATTCCCAGATGGGTTTTCAAAGAGTTAATGTTTGATGCAGTGTAAGATGATACAAATGTAGCTTCATCCTAATCAGGCTTGAACTTGCTACTATCCTTTCATACAGACATTCACAGATTTCATGGGTTTGACAGACTTTGTAACAGTTCTTCAGGACTGTGTTTTCCTTGTGCGTGCTGCAAAAACAGGTGTTTTGGATGGAGTTTAGCTAATGATTAGTTAAATGTCAGTCCTAATAGCAGTGAAGAAAAAATCGCGTCTTGGCAGCTTGATAACAAGCCTGTATGGGAGACTTGTGGGTCAACATATTTGGGTTGCTCAGCTTAGTCGTAAAGCATATTTTATCTTTGACATCAGTTTAACCCGAGTTAGCCCTTTTCAGTAAGCCACTCTTTTTTGTGCCAGTGTAGAGATGCTCTCTAGCTTTGTGGTCTTTATGTTCCTCTTGCTACACACAGTAATATAACCTACCTTATACAACCTTGTATGGCTTGAAACCAGTAAACTAACTTGGTAGAGACCTGCCGTCTATAAAAGTCACATCTATATGGACCCTTCATGGCCTTTAGCATAATAAAAGATAGCTGTGCCCTTCAGTTCTTTTAAAAATGTATCTTATGATCTTATAGACAATAAATTGTTGAAGTAATACTAAATATTAATAACTAGGCTTTTCAGTCTATTGTGAGTAAAATTTGCATCTAGATGTACTAGCACAGATCTCTTTTTGAAGTGTAACAGTGCTTAATATGGACATCAGCACTCATTCTGTGATTTCTGCTAAATATCTTTTTATGGATGGATATGATCTTAGTGAGGAAACAGCAAGTGTTAAGTGGACGGTTGAAAAACAAGTGTGATGGCCAAGGAGCATATTTGCTCATGAGGAGCGTCTGTTCTTCACTGGTAATGGTCAGCTCAGTCAGGAGTACAGCCAGGGCTATTCTGCAGGTGTTTAACTGAGTAGGTGTCATTGCTTGTGTGACTTGTAGTGGATTGTTTTGATGCTCTCCTTACCTCTAGTTAGTCTGATGGTGCTCTGCCTTTAACTCTGAAGAGGAGAACAGAGACAGGTAGGTATGTGTGGCTGCTGCAGTTGGACCAGCACTGCTGAGTCAGTTCTGGTGTATTTTCTTCTCAGCCAAGATAAGAACAAGATTAAATGGGTTTTATTTTGCATTTGAGGAGCTGAGAAAATACCCTCTTGCTGTTGCTCATGACTGTGGTGCCTTAGTTCTTTTGAAACGTACTGTGCTAGAAAGTGCTAGAAAATGTGATGATGTTGGTACCTGGGCTCTTTTTTTTTGTTTTTAATCCCCAGAAAATATAGAGCATTGGGAAGTGGTGCATGGTAATATATGATGAACTCGTGGGGTTCTTACAGCAGTGGCCATGTCTGCTTGCTGGAGTATGTTATAACAAATTTCTGTAAAGGCGGTATTTCTGTTTCTGGGTTTGCACTGGGTGAATATTTTAAATGTCTCACTGCTCTGAGTGTAATCCCAGTAACATTTCCCCTTGTGCAGCAAGAGAATGGATTTTGTTGCAATTTGAAATTATTTTCTGTAAACTATTGGAACATAATAAGCTGAGATACATTTTAAAGACTAAAACATTATTACTTCAAAAGCCACAAAGTAGCTTTGTGCTACCGGTTTTTAGAGCTCAGCAAATTTTATATAGTACCTGAATTATTAATGGAGATAAATTGGAAGAGGAAGCCCTGTTGTCTTATCAGTCTCAAGCAAGCAGTAGTTGGTTGACTTTGCGGAGAAAGGCAGCTCCTTCTGAAGCAATGAGTGAACAGCTCCTTGCAGAGGAACCCTACGGTGAGAATGGCTTGTGTCACTATGCCCAGAAGATGGCTGCCTGTTTTGGGCATTTAGGTAAAGAAATCAAAGATGTGCATGTGGATTTTTTGGTCTCCATTATGTGGATGAAGTGTGTCCTCCAGTTTACAGTAAATAGCTGAGTGTGTTGTACGTCAACCTGCAGTCTTCAGTAAGTAAATCGTGTGTGTCAGAAGTGAAGAAGCTGCATGTATGGAGTAATTTTGCCACAAGTAGAAAGCTTTTATTTCTTCATGTGTGTGTCAGCTTGAATGTTAGAATGACTTTTTGTGCTCTCTTGCTGTTTTACTTATTTTACTGCTTGGATAACTGTATTCCTTGGTATAAATAGACATAGTACTTGCTTATTTTTCATTTATGTGAAGGCTTTTTTTCTTTTTTCCCCCTTCTCCTTACTCTCAATAATCTGTGAGAATTCATACATGGGAGAGGAAGTTAATCCTATTGCCTTGGACAGATGCACAAAACATTATTTGGGGCTACCTCCCTATGCAATAAATGTCTTACCCTCTGAAGTGGTATAAGGGAAAAAGAAAATTTTGGGGTTTTTTTTACCTTTTTTTCTGTTGTTTTATTTTTCTTTGCAGCTACCTTTTGATGAATTATTATTCAGACTTCAATAGACTTCAGTTTCTGAGGTTTTTTGGTTGGAGTTTTTCTGTTGCTTTCAGTACAAGAATAAAGTCACACTGAAATGCATTTATAGAGAGTTTAATTCTGATGGCAGAAGCAATTAAAGATACCATTAATGCACTACTCATTTCTGCCTTTTATTTAGCTGAAGGGCCAGTTTAATCCTTGATGCTTCTCAGGAGGATGAAGGGATATTTCTTCTACTATGATTTTAGCCCTTGGCATCTAATTTTTGTTATTATTTAGTGCCTGCTATTCTGTTGTGCAATTTATTTGTGTAATGCAGTCTGGGTTTTTGTTACTTTTGTTCTAGTGGCAGAATACAGAATCCTCTATTCCTGGTTGTATATGAAACATATACATATATATATATATATTTACCATCTGGGTAGCCAATTGGTTTGCTGAATTCAGAGGGGATTGAATAGAAAATGGTATTGAGATGGCTGAAATTATTTATGAATAAAATATTTATAAAGTTGGTAATGAGATAAAATATTTAAAGTAGCAAGTCTGCCTAATTCCTGTCTCGTATCCAGTCCCTTGTGAAAACTGTCAGACTGGAAAGTGCCCATACCTCAAACTGTGCTCTGGAAAGGCTCGTGCCCCCAGCACTGAGTACTTGGATTAGGCACCACTTTGAATTGGCAGCGATTTTAAAATATTTTGCTATTTGGCAGTTACTGAGGAAATTTCCTCAATGATGCTTCTGGGTTGGGCCCCTTAGATTTCTGAGAATGTGTTTCAAGAAACATAAGGACAGGGTTGTGCTCTTGTGTTTTCCACCCTTTTCTGTTCAGCAAGAATATTAGATATCAATCTTTTCCATTCATTGAGTGCTTGACTTAAGTGCTAGGAGATTGCCACTGTGTTTTTTGAGTTTGGCTAAGGCCAAATCCCAGTGCTTGGTAGCTGTGTTGTACAAGGCTGCCTCAGGCCTTGTCCTTTACCTCGGACACAAGGATCTGACCCTCAGACCAACTGCTCCAAGCAGCCCTTCTTCTGGCTCGGGAATCATTCTGGTACTTCCTGGTCTTGTTTTGCTCTCTTCTTGTCCTCTTATATGACATATTAACAGGATGAAGGCTCTTAAAGACATACCCTTAAAAAACTTAAAAAACACTAGCAAAAAAGTCATATTGCATTGTGTCACAAGGAGCAGCAAGTGTTTTGTCTTTGAGATTGTAATTATCAAACAATGACAGCAATAGCCAGGGCTGGAAAGGGGCCCACTTCACTGGAGTAGTCTGTCTTGGAGAAAGGAGGACATTATCTTTAATTAAGCAGGATGCTTCTACAGTGTCGTGTTAGGGTCACAAAATGTTAGTCTAAACTGAGCTGTTCTCATGGTCCCCTGCCAAGTGCAGGAACAGATCCCTGCATGGGTGAACATGGGTGCAGCTTCTTGTACCTTTGCTCTTCTCCTTCAGCTCTATCACTTGGTTGCAGCTCTTCTGAAGTTACCTAAGAGGTAAATATGCAAGGGCAAACTGCAACTTAACAGAATCAATAGAGGCATTATATAATTTATATGATGTGTGATTATGTGGGTATAGAATGCAGTTTCTTCTGACTGCTGCTACAAAGCAGATCATACTAGTTTAGTACTTACTGCAGTAGTTGGTGTAGTGGCTGTCGAGGTGAATAAAGCTGAGAGGTTGGGATCAGCATGACTACAACAGAAGGTTGACTGGGAGTCAGTCTTAAGCCACTGTATTCAAACTGCAATGAAGGACAAGCTTTTCTGCTAGGATTTAGGCAGCCAAGCTGTAGCAAATGTTGCAACAGTTTAAAAAGTTATTGCAGAGCTCACGTTTCTGCTTTCTGAGGATTAACTCCTGCAGCAGAGTTAATGTCAGTCCAATGTGTGCTTTTGCCTCACCTACCTCAAAGGGCAAAGTCTACCATGACGTGTTGGTGAGGCTGGATAGTTGGCACTGCAGCTGTCAAATGTCAACATCCTTCACCGATTATCCAGCAACAAATAGATACTCTTATATTAAGCTGAGAGATAACTTGTACTGGAGTGCATCCAGCCGTCTCCTATGAGTCATCCCTGTGTTTTAAGCACAGGGTGGTGATCCACCTTCAGCTCAAGCGGTAGAAGATTTGGAGTTTCAGAAGATCTGCCTTTTCCACTGAGTGGTTGTGGTGTGCAGGTCAGTAGCTTGTGAAATCTGGGAGACACTGAAAAATTGCTACAAAGTTTCATTTCCTACTTAAAACACAGCTTTTAGTGAGACTTCTGATGTGCCAGAAGATACTCTAAGGCAGAATGCAAATTGCTGTATTTGTTCAGCCAGCTCTTCCTCAAATACACAATAGCATCACCCCTTTAAATTTAGTACAATGGTGCTAATGCATTCTAGCTTTGCCCCAGTGTGTCCATGATTGGTTACAAAACCAGAGAATGGCTGTTGAAGGGGAACTGTAATTTTAGGCTTGTTTTCAAGGTAACGTAGAAATCCTGCTACTTGGCAAATAAAAAGTAAATGACCTCATAGGATGTGTGCAATAACAGATGATCAAAGTCTGGTTTTGTGAGATTATATGTTCTCTTTAAAATAGTGAATAAAGCAGTCTTCTCTTCAAAGCCTGTCCCCATCAGTAAACAGTACCTGAACACTGGGTTTTGAGGGAAGAGTTAAATGCCAGTTTCCTACTGTCTACAGTAAGGCTGTTGATGGCTTTTTTCACCTTCTGATTTAACAAAAGCCCTCTGGGAAGCAGTGCAATTATTACACCAGATCATTTTGCAGCTAGGGTTGACTTGTGGATGCTAAGGGGAATTGAAAACCTGGGGCCGAGCAGTGCCTGCACAGTTGTCTCTGGGAGTTTGGCCAAATTAAGAATCGGAAGTTGTCTCTGAGCAGGGCCTGGTCTGGGGTCTACCTGTGGCTTAAAGATTATGAATGTTGGTTTAGGTTGGTGAGGTGTTTTTTAATCTTTCACTTTGGAATTTCCTGTGACTTTCCAGTGCCCAGTTGATGATTAACTCTGCCTTTACCCAGGGAGAAATATTCATTAGATTATTAGATTAGCAAGTCACTGGAATTGGATTAATGTAAATACTTCTTGTAAGTGAAGCAGGAAGGATTGGCACAGTATCTGCAAAGCATCTCCTGACAGCTACACAGGAAAGGGGAGAGCACAAGCAAACCAGTCCTTAATAGTTAGGGAAAAGCTTAAGTGCTTTTGTTCGGAATAGACAGTGAAAGCTGCAGAAAGGATTTCTCCAAAGAAATCTGCTTATGAAGTAGTGCTAGCCAGCCTGCAGACGCTCTTCAAAAAGGAGGACAAATATATAGTACTCTACTATAACTTTTTCACTGTAGCACACATACAGAGCGGGCATGGAACAGGGGCATGGTAGATTAATTGCACAGATGTGCATTTGTAGCTCGCGATGACGATTCTTCCATAATAAGATTGCTGATACAGCAAGGTTTTTTGATTTTAAACTAATCCTCTTATGTACCTCAGTTACGTTCTTTCTCATGTCCTGAATACTAATCTGATTTTCAGATACTCTTTCTGATTTTGCTTCAGATTGTTGCATTTCCAGGGATGATTTGCAACTGATGACAATGGTTTTAGATGGCAGTCACCTGATCAAGCATACTGGCATAATCTCTTGAAGATAATCACTAAAAATATATCTTCCTTAATCTTCTTTGGTGGATAAGAGAAAAAGAGAAGGATTGGAAGGCCAGTGTGCTGCGAGTAGTAGACTGAGTACATTCAGTAGAGATTGTTTGTCTAGCTGCTGCTGAATAGAAATGCCATCTTTCCCCGTCTTAAACAGCTTTGGGAAGCTGTGTGGATCAAGTAAAACTGAAGAATTGGTGCTGGAAAAGGTGAAATTCCGAAACTCAGTCAAAAGGATGTCAATTATTGAGGATGGGGATATTGCAGAAGTCTTGTATCTCATTCCTAAGCAGACCTTGCTGAAGCAGCTGCCCTACTTGAATCCAGACGACTACTACTTATGTGAGCAGTTGTTTGACACTCCTGAGGATCTGGGTAAGTGAGGACTGGCATCAGATCTTGATTTTTGGTTGGTGAATAGTCTAAATTGCTTTACAGTTAGCTTATTTTTTGTGTGGCAGCAAGATGCTTTATGACAGCAAGTGTGCTCTGGTGTGGAGCAATATTTTCTCACTGACAGAGAGGAGGGAAAGAAGAATACAAATCCAAATTAGAATCTGAGTAGTCAAGAGTAGCTGATGGCTACAGATGCATCTCTCTCTGTGACTGTCCTGGGACAAAGAGATCCTTAACCTGCAGAGGTACTCAAGTTAGAAAAACATCTTCTGAAAGCACAACATCGTGTGGTAGTGTGTTCCAGAGCTTTCCTATGGGATTTATGAAACTATATTCCCTTTTCTTTATTTTAAACCTATTGCCAAGTAGTTACATTTGAAGCTGCCTCATTTTTGCATTGGAAGAGGTGATTAAAAGTCTGTGCTCACCCTTTTCTTGTCTCTTGTGAGTTTATTAGACTTCTCCTGTATCTCTTATCCAGGTGCCCTCTTTTCCAGGATAAGCAGTTGTGATTTATTTAGATGCTCTTTGTGCAGGAGCCAGTCCATACATTTGATTATTCTCTTTGCCTTTGTTTTTCTAGTTCTTCTGTAACCCTTGAAAAAATGGGTATTCAACCCATAAATTTCAATAAACTGTATTCAACATGTAGCATTACACAGGTGTATGGACAGATTCATAACAATGCTCTTTGTTCCTCCCAGTGTTTCCTAAAAACTGTTTTTGTTTTCAGTTAATATTGAACACTGGTTTATTCCTTTATAGAGCTATCGGTGGTAGTGGGACTCACATTGGAATTAATCAGCTTGCCTGATTTGTTACAATCCATCAATAATTTAAAAAAAAAAGTTTTCTGGAAACTCCAATCTATGAAATTGGCTATAAATGTTAATCTAAAGCTTTCAGATTAATTTCAAAGATATTATCTTCTGTGATTTGCTTTATGGACCTCAGTTTTGATAACCCAAGCTGTTTATGTGCTGTCATTTTGCCTGTACTTAGCAGATCAAGAAAATCGCTGTGTGTCATTCTGCTCAGCTCCTAAAAATGTTAATAATGAGTGATTTATGTGGTAGAGAAGTATTTTTCAAAGATTAGCTTCCAAGTTTGTCGTTTTGTCAGTGCCAGATAACAGCTTTTCCCCTGTGCAAATAGCTTTTTGCTAGTTAGCTCGGTCTCCAGTGAACTTCACACTGTAAGAGTAATGCTGGCCAAAACCTGTATGCTGTTTAGGATAGTTACTGCTTCTGAGTAATCAGTTCTTTTAAAACTAGATTAATTAAGGTGTTGCTAAAATATGAGGCAAATACATAATATGGCTGTGAACCAGAAAAAGAAACTAGCTTTCTGCCTTCCAAGCTCACCCAGTGTTTCACATTGGTATTCTGAAGAAAACTCCTACAGACTGTTTGGGCACTTTTATGGATTGCAGTTTAGGGTAGAAAATTAACGAAATGAACAGGGATCAGCTATATGACCAATCCATGCAGGAATCCAAAGAAATCCTTTACCTTTGTGGCAGGTTTGGAGCCATCATCTTTTTGCACTGGTGCAGTTTGCTTCTAATCCATACGGGTCTTAAATCAAAGTAGAAATCTGCAGTTCTGCAGTGCTTCCTCATCTATAAGCAATCACAAAGATAGTGGGACAGGTGCTGATTACCATTATGCTGCAATAGATACTGCATGTATCTAATATTTTTTTTCTTTTTTCTTTCATCTTATAATTTGGTTGCTACTATGCAGTGGGATGGGTATTATGATCCTGCTTTCCAGTGGTGTGAATAATGCTAGCTGAAAAATTGCAAGGCTTCTGGTGTCTCAGCCTTTCTTAAATTATAACGGTGTAATTGGATTCTGAATCTCACTTGTATTTTTGTCAGAAGTGAACAGCAACAGTGGAATGGTTGCTGAAAATGGCCTGGTTGTAAAGACTGTGTGTGGCTTTAAGATGCAAAATGCATGAGTCTGTCTCTTAGGCCACGTGTCTGCTTGGGGATTATGGGGCCTCAAGTACTACAAGATTTAGCAGTTCAATATACCCTGCTGAAAGACAGTTTGCTGTCTGTATTTGGCATTAGAAACAGAGATTAGAAATAACCTTGGTCAAGGCATTTGGAGACCTCATAATATTCTGCTTGCTGTTCATAGGTGGAATCATAGCGGTCAGGAAAGGCCTATGGTTTGGGTTTTTGGAAGGTCGGGAATTATCTCAACAAGTGCAGAGATATTTAGTATTCAGGAAGTGAGTTTTTGAGTCTCACTGATTTAACCTGTGACTTGCTTTCACTTAGCACTTGTATAATGAAATTCTGTCCCCTTCATAAGGGAAAGGTTGGAGTTTGAATTCATCAGGTTAAAAGGTGGCATAATAATGTCAGTTAAAGTACTCTAAAAATGGAAGAAAACTTTAAAACAAACAAACAAATCAAAAAAACAAACAAACAACAACAAAAGAGTTCAGAAGAGGGTTTGAATCACTGAAAGGAAAAGGCAGCATGGGGCTCCTTGAGTTCCTTTTGCCAAAGACTGCTGAGCCGCCTTCCCCCCGTTCCTAGGGGAAGTGCTGAGGGATTGCTGGCCACGTGGTTTGCTGCAGCCGAATCTGCCTTAGCCTGGAAGGCCTGGTGCAGCACATGACTTTGATTCTCTGGAGGCCAAACTCTGGTACAAAGAGTTCTGTGGAAAAATGTCTGATATTCAGGAAGAGCAAAAGTTGAAATTGGTTGCAAAAGAGCAGTGGAATTTTAAAGAGGAAATTGGCTTGGAACTGCGTGGTGTTGCTTCTTGCCCGAGATACTGTCACTTGTACAGGTGACACTTTATGCACCCCTCTAAACTGATTACTCGTTGGATGTGACAGTGGTATACACCTGAGGGAAAGGAGATATGTACCATATTATCTAACCGACCTGCATGAGTTTAGTAACTGTTTATGTAACAGTCTTATTTTAAAGCAGCACTTGTGAGAATGGCTGCTTGTGTTGGATGTAAAGGAAGACAGGAGGAGCTTTAGAGAATGAGGAAGGCATGGGGGGAATCCAAAGGTCATGAAAACAGCTCAGTGACGAGTCAGGGAGCAGACTGGACTGGTGCAGGAAAATGTAGGAAGCACTGAGACCCTATGAGAAATGGTGGTTTGGGGAAAAGAAGGTCTGTTATTTCTGTGTGAATGTTTGCAGGGAGGAAGGGTCCAAGAAATCAACGTGGTCATCTTAGGGAAGACAGAGAAGTAGGGTGTTCTTGAGAGGAATGGGCTTTACACATTTGAAATAAAAGGTCCAATTATAAAATGCTAGCTGCAACATAAGCATTTCAGTCTTTGCCCACTGTTTTACATCTAAGTTCTCACATACCAGCTTGTCTGCATCAGTACAGTTTTCTTGCTGTGTTTTGGCAAGAAAGCTAGAGCTCCCAGCAAGGGAAATGAAGGGGTACTGGTTTGTGCCCCATTGCCATTTTCTGTTCCTGGTACCAAGGAGTGCCCAAGATCACCCTGACAAGTGCAGATTCTTTGACACCAGTCCCTGTTATTACCTGTACAGAAAGAATAAAGGCACAGGTGGAAAAAAGAATAACTGTTTTAATCTTTGGTCTTACCTGCTAATGGTGTTCGTAGTAGCTCCCCACGGAAAGTGTGTTTAGTGTGACCTACAACTGTAGGTTTTTAATGGTGATGTGTGAACTTGTCAAGTGTCCAAAGCTAAGCAGTCTTGAATGTGGCAAGGGGTGATATGAGAGAAAACTCCGGGTTCTGTTGACATTGTAGGTACTACAGTAGCTGGTACTCTTTAAATGCTGAGAGGTGCTGTACAGACTGCTCCTGTACTTCAGATAAGATGGTTCTTCTTTTTGATAGCTTTTCAAATGGATTCCTTCAAGTGAACAATCTCTCCTGGCCTCAGTCCCTATAAGTTGGGGGTTTTTTTTAATAACGCTGACTTACATGGTTATATGACTGAATAGGGAGCGTGCTTTTAAAGTCTGTGGTAGTCCAGGTTTAGGAGCATTACATCATTTTTCTGAAGGACAGCATCTGAATTCAGAATAGTCCTGATAAGTCAGCTAGATGGTTTGAGATCATGCAGCTGAATTTCAGTGAATAAAAACGTAAAGTGTTGGACTTGCATTGGTAAGAAATGGAAAATAACAAACAGTAATCCAGAAAAGTATATGGAGGATAGTGATACTTATCACAATGTATATATAGATTGACTGTATAATACTGCTGCAAAAAAAGCCATTCTTTTTCTGGGCTGTGTTAGCAGGAGATCTGTACAGCAAGGAAGATAGATTTTCTCTGTTCCTGTTACTGAAGAGGACTCTCCTGGATGCTGTCTTTAGGTTTGAACATTACATTTTGAGAAAGATACTGATCAGTTGGAGGGAAACTAGTGGAAAGCAGTGAGGATAGCGTTAGGAAAAAAACCTTTTGAGAAAAGATTAATAGAATTAGGTTTGCTCAGTCTAGAAGAGTGGAGATAAGTGAGGGATTTAATCAATATTCAGATGAATGAGGGGTTATCAAATGGAGATGTGTTCTGCTTTGTCCTGAGAAGCACAGAAAGAGTTGAGCTGCATTTGCAGCAGGAAGCTCCAGTTTGTGTAGTGGGAACTAACTTTCTAGATACAGAGGCAGAGAAGAGGAGGAACAGTTTGCCTAAGCATGTTGTGCAGTCTTCTTGGAGGTTTTTATGAATGCCACGAATTATCTAGGTGCTTGAGCACAAGACTAGCTGATCTTTTGAGTCTCTTAGAGTCTATTTCTGTGATTACAGATCACTGTGAGCTAAGGACCTGATTGAGTGCATTGATATTTGTTTGGTTTTTATTTTTGTACATGATCCTAGGGTCTTCAGATCTGGGGAAACTATTTCTCCCTCCTTGAAGTGCCATTTTTTTGGGAACAGCTTTGCAGTGTTACAGTAGAGATTTCTAGAGGTACTGTGCTGTGTGCTTTATAGACCAAGCGTGTCATCGAGGTTAGGCTTTCCCCCTGGGAGCAGCCTCTCTCTTCCAGGTGCTTTTCAAACCTGCTGTGATAGCAGGCATAGCTGGGGTTCAGCATGGAGGGCCGCATGTCTCTGACAAAGATCAGCCAAGCAGAGCTCAGCTGCTGTCTCCTGGGCTCCTGCACTCGGAGCCATTCTAACATGAGCATCACAGAGTGAGAAATCTTCCTTTCGTGCTTGGTATTACCCTAGTGTTAAATACAAGGACTGGTCACAAACAGTGCTTGCAGGTGAACGTTCTCCCTCTCCCTTATTCCCTCTCTCTTTTGCTGTTATTAGAGAAACTGCTTTCTTCTCTGCCCTTTAGGACAGTAACAGTGCTTGATGTGGTTTTGGTCCTGCAGTGATTGCATGTGTTGAAGATGCAGTTGCTTCTTTCATCAGCTTTACCAGGATGGGGTGGTTTTACACTGCTCACCCATAAGATCTTAAACAGAAGCAGATGGTTTTGCTTGTGTTGTTTCCAAGAATCACACAGTGGTTGCAGTGAGCAAAGTTCACCTGATGCTGTTGCTTCTGCAATATTATACTACAGATAAACCTGCTTGTGAAAAATGCTAAGTAGTGGTTTCGTGTTTGAGTAAGAAATATAGCTGAAACTCCCTGTGAAATATAGCTGGAACTGTCTGTGTTAGGCCCTAACAATCTTTGCTTCTGTAAATATGCAGAATTAGCTTGATTTTTTTAAACTAAATTTTAAAAGTAATTAATTAGGACCAGTTCTTCATTCTCTGCCTGTTTGCAGTATCTCTACTACAGTCACTGCCACATTTTTACTTAAAATAGTTGAACATTTAATGTCATCTTAACCCGTGGCTTCCTGTTTCTCCTCTCCGTTTGCTGTGGGTAAGTTGTTGCTAGTGTTCAAGATCAATCCAAGCTAATTTGCTTAGTAGTACATTAGTGGTTTAGCATTAATCTGCATTAACGCAGCACGGTTTAGAGCAATGGAATTCACCTCTGTAGGGCTCACTCCTCCCTCTCTGCCAAAATTCTTTGTTATCAGTCACCCAATAAAGAGCAAAATTTCAGTTCATACTCTTTGTCGAGGCTAGCAAGAGAGATGAGCTAATCAGCTTTAAGTAGAAGGAAATAATGAAAACCTTGTGGTTTGTTTCCTCTGTGGCTATATACCTGGGCAATAGCAGTAGTGTGAGGGTTGTTAAGAGGAACTGAAGCAAAGATCTTGCTTGCTCTGTAGCTCCATAATGCTGACTGGTGCAGGCAGCTCTGACTGGAAGGAGTGTATTGTGGCAACACATCCCCTGTTGTTGTTTACAGGGAGTCCTGCTTTTGTTCTGTGTCTGATTGAAACTTCCTCTCCCGTGTCCGTCCTCTGCACTTGGATAACCTTGGTATTTAAATCAAACAACCAAGAGAGAAATGCTGTCCCCTTCCTGGGCAGGGCTGAAGCAGGACAGCAGATGTGGCTTGCCCTCCTCTGCTTCAAGTGGCAAGAGAGCGACCCCTCTGCCTGCAATCTGGGGGTGTACAGAGCCACCACAGCCTCTTGCAGGCAGGAAAGGTGAGGGCAATCCACAGGTGAATCTGAAATGGAAGCTGGGTTCCAGCTGAAGAAGTTCTAGCCTTTCTGCCAGTGGGTTAAATACTTGTGACACTGGGATGGGGAAAGACAAGTAGAAAGTGCCATTTTTTCTCCTCTCGAAGCTCTTCCTTGGGCCTGCTCTGCTTATCCGAAAGGTGAAATAGTGGGAAAACTTCAGAGCTGAGAGGAGGGCGTAGGAAATGGCTGTCCACACTCACTCTGACTTTGGCATTGGGGCATGGAGGGAGTAAAAAAGGAGAAAGAAGCTTGTTCCATGGACCTTTAGCCTTGCTTCATCCACTCCCATGCATACCTCACATACTGGTTGAGGAGAGGATGAATACCCACTGCTGTTGGCTCCTTCTCCTCCTTTCTGTCTGAGAGGTGAGGATATCAGTAAGTAGACTTTTCTATGCAGGGACCTTAAAAAGTGGCTTTTAGTTTGAGAGAATGGCAGATATTTGATAGACCTCTGTGGAACTTTTTCAGTAAAAGGGCAAATAGTCAATGGGAGGAGCAGGGAAGAAAGGGAAGCAGGAA
>NW_010175320.1:46565-67136 GCF_000695765.1 Mesitornis unicolor
TTCACCTGGTAATGCAGAGAAGGTGCAGCTGGGAGGGAAAGAATACAATGTTGGAGTGGGAGATTGTGATTACAGCTTTTGGATTATCCTGCGTTTGATTTTTTTTTCAGTTATTTTCCTTTAAGGAGTGGGTTTTTATGGTGGGTTGCAGAAGCACTGCAGTACCAGGGAATGTTTGTCACTGGTTTGTTACCACATGAATTAATGGTGGAGCTGTCTGTGCAGTTTTCAACGTCAAGCATAGAAGCATTAAACTGTACAATGCAAAAATATAAACCCAATTAGCTTATCAGTATACATCAATACTTGGAAGATTCAATATTGTTTGTTTATTTTTTCAGTTGGTAAGCTCTCCTTTAAAATATGTGGCTCTTTCCTTTGAAGCAGAGGCAATAAGCCATGGTTTGGCATTTGGTGTAAACTAACTGTGAGCAAACTTCCTTACTGAGCAGCAGCAACAAAATAGCTTTTGTAGTTATCTTTTAAAAATTCCAGTCGATGCAGATGTTGGAATCACTTATGCCTACTCTGTTTTGAATATATTTGTTGTGTGTCTGCTTAATATTTTTTATGATGATCCTGTTATTGAAGCAGCAACAAAGAATTTTTTAAGAAGCTTCCAATATGTAAGTTTTTACACACTGAAGCAAGTAACCTCCCTAGGTAGCACATAAAAGTTGAAGAGACACTAACATGAAAGTTCCAGAAACTGGAGTAAGGTGATCAAAAACTTGTTTGTTGTAAAAGCTAGTTTGAATATATTAATATCATATTTTGTAGCCAAGTCACATCTACTTGGAAAGCATATTTTTATATTTTCTTTGAGGTCCTCTGTGGTTTACTTGATAGGACACTGGACTGGGAAATAGCTGTTGGGAGTGAGATGCATTTGCAGGACAGATTTAGGTGCCTTTTTTTAGAGCCCTATTTATAGTTTAATATGGAATCAGGAGAGAAGGAATTTGTCATTTGGGACCGTGCAAATTGATTAGTCCAGTTTAGATGTAAGGGTGATTTATATCCAGTGTGCACATGATGGGCTGCCTCATCTTCAGGGATCGTGGACTTCACTGCTGCTTGCTTGGCTGTGTGTTGTATTGCTGAGGCGTGCACTGGAGGTTAATGCTTAGTGAGATTCTCCATCACCTCCCTCCAGACTGCAAAACAAAAACGTGTAACTTTGCTTTGCAAACTGATTGGCAGCAAGCTGCTTTGAACTGGAGTTTCATTGACCTCCCTGGAGAAGCCCTTTAGACCAGTGAGTCTTTACTGCATTCCTGATTCACCGAGACAGAAACTCCCAAGACAGACTGCGGGGCTTATTCGGCAGACTTAATCCAATTCTGAAGTGGATTATCAATATCAAATCTCCTTAACCTTAGGCATGCACGGTAAAGCATGAGACTTGCATATACACTTTCCTGTTGGAGATTTCTGTGTTCTTGCAAGTTATTTGCAGTTGGAAATTTCTGTGTTCTTGCAAGTTATTTGCAGTTTCTAGCATTACTTGTGGTTACTGACAGTACACTCATAGGACACTCCAATGACTGGGGGATCGGGATTTATGGCTATAGGCTATTTTGTAAAAACAGGCAGAGTAGAAGAGATGGAGGAGTCGCACTCTATGTTAAGGAGAACCTTGAATGTATAGAAGTCAACTGAGGTAATTGTGGAAGCCCCATTGAATGCGTTTGGGTCAAAATCAGAGGGGTCGTCTACAAGGGAGACCTTCCAGTAGGCATCTGTTACCGACCCGCAGACCAAGACAACGAGACCAGCAAAGCGATACTCAGGTCAATTAAGCAGGCTTCAGGTCAACAAAACCTGGTTCTTATGGGAGACTTTAACTACCCAGACATCTGCTGGAAGAACAACACAGCAGTTCACCAGTCATCCCTCAAGTTCCTGGAATGCTTAGAGGACTCCTTCCTCATACAAGTGATAGATGTGCCAACCAGGAGTGGGGCACTGCTGGACCTGCTGCTCACTAACCAAGGAAACATGCTTTGTAATATCTCGGTTAGGGACAGCCTTGGCTGCAGTGATCACAACGTCATGGAGTTTGGGATACTGCTGAGCACGCTGAAGGTTAGTTCTAGGACAAAGGTTTTAGACTTTAGGAAAGCAAACTTCGGCTTGCCTAGGGCTCAGTTGGAAGGGATTCCATAGAAAGCTTCTGTGGAGGATGAAGAAGCTTGTGAGAGCTGGGAGCTGGCAGGGTGCTGACTCATCTCATCTAAACTATACTTTCACCTCAAGAGGTTGGACTAGATGATCCTTGTGGTCCCTTCCAACCTGGTATTCTATGATTCTATGGTTTTTAACAGCAACAGTAGTGGTTGTGATCACGATTTGGCTAGATGAATTCAATTTATAGCAGGTGAATAGTGATGATTTTATATAGTAGTTTTTTTAAAAAAATACTGAATTTAAACCACTGTCACTACAACATATTACGATACTGTATCTCTGGTCCGTGTTAGGTGTTTGTGCACAGTGTAAAAGTTCACACAGGTGTTGAGAAAGCGTGATCTCCTTTCCAAGGAGCAGTGATCACAACGTCATGGAGTTTGGGATACTGCTGAGCACGCTGAAGGTTAGTTCTAGGACAAAGGTTTTAGACTTTAGGAAAGCAAACTTCGGCTTGCCTAGGGCTCAGTTGGAAGGGATTCCATAGAAAGCTTCTGTGGAGGATGAAGAAGCTTGTGAGAGCTGGGAGCTGGCAGGGTGCTGACTCATCTCATCTAAACTATACTTTCACCTCAAGAGGTTGGACTAGATGATCCTTGTGGTCCCTTCCAACCTGGTATTCTATGATTCTATGGTTTTTAACAGCAACAGTAGTGGTTGTGATCACGATTTGGCTAGATGAATTCAATTTATAGCAGGTGAATAGTGATGATTTTATATAGTAGTTTTTTTAAAAAAATACTGAATTTAAACCACTGTCACTACAACATATTACGATACTGTATCTCTGGTCCGTGTTAGGTGTTTGTGCACAGTGTAAAAGTTCACACAGGTGTTGAGAAAGCGTGATCTCCTTTCCAAGGATTAGCGATAGCCTAAGCAGTTTGAAAGCCAGTTGTTACCTCTGGATACACATTTATGTTATTTATGTAAATGTTTGTACATACATACAGTCAGAAGATTGTCCAGCAGTGAGCTTTATCTATTTCTGGGGCCACTGCAAAGAAGTATAATGTAACCATCTTTTTCTAAAGGTAACATGATCTGGAGGTTTCATGTGCTTTTTACATAGGCATGTATGTTACAGGCTTCTTAATGTTTAGAGCAAAGCCAATCATCCTTGTTTCTTTATTTCATCTTGCAATAAATTAGATATTACTCTTAGTGTTTTATCTATATTTTGCAGACTATTACTGTTATACAGAATAGAAGCCTACTAAGAAAATCTTCCTAGCAAGAACCTCAGAAAGTCAAATTTTGTTCTAAGAAATTCAAACATCTTAATAGGTCAAAACCTAAGAAATTATTTGTTCCTGAGGAGTCTAGATGGAAAGAATATTAACTGGTTCTGTTGAAAAAATACTAAACCCTCAAATCCTGGGAGATCAGAATTAATATGCTATTATTTTGCTGAATCAGTTGATGTATTTGGTAAATTTTCATTTCATTTACTCTAAAAGAATGATGACACATGATTGTAAACACCAATATTACAGACTGATTGTATTCAAAATAGCATGACATAGGCTATGAAACAAAGCCCAGCATGGTGGAAAAGTTATGGGTAGGACCCAGGCCATCAGGCATTATTTGCTTGAGTATCAGTCTTCCTGGTAAGGATATGGTGATTATCTCAAGTTGTAGGCTTACAGGGCCGTAGTATGTTCTAAGAAAGAACCATATTCCCCTCTAGTGGGTCTGTGGAAGCTCCTCTAGACCGTTTAAAACTTGTGACAGTGCAACACAGAGTGTGTGAGGTGGTGATGTTGGTCTGTGGGGCCTTCAAAACTCCTCATTGTTCCACACAGGGCAGTGTGGTGAGGAGATGGGGTTAAGGAGAGGCTGGCAGCCAAAGGCCCATGCACAAGCTGCAATATGAAGTCTATGGAGGGTATAGAAAAGCTACAGGCTATAGAAATGATGGACATAAAGGGACTTGCCCTGCAGCTTGCCTGCAGGATTGGGAAGACGAGTACATTTGCTGAGGGGTACTGTATGAACCTGGAGAGGCAAAAGAGCAACACGTCCAAGAGCAGCCTTAATAAACACCTTTCTTCAGGAGAATGAACGTCTTTCTTCGGAGCAAACATCCAGCTTTCCAGACCTAGTATGGGGGACAGTTTTGCCAGGCAGAGGCTGACTTCTGCTTAGCAGTGTCTGGGTGAATCTGGAAAACTCCACTGAAGTCACGAGCTCTGGCCAAGTGGGTTGCCTGTGTTATATTGCCATCTTCAAGAGGCACCACTGCTTGAGCTGTTTTCAAAAGATGGAAAATGTGTCAGTTGTCCAAGTGGCTGAGGGAGGTGCATCAGAGGAATAGATTGCTGGAGTAGGGTATGTTCAAGAGGAACAGACACCAGGAAATACTTAATTGTATAGCTTTTGAGAATGATAAAACTGGAAACCGTTTGCTTCCCCAGTGTTGGGGCACTGGGACCACTGCAGGGTCGCAGGTCTTTTGAAAGAAATCCCATGTTGATATTATTGTTTTCCCTCTGAGCAGGCACAGTTAAGTCAAGACAATAATTGGAGCAGGTCACTTTTTCTTTAAGAGCATGAGAGTGGGATTTCCTTCTTGGAGAAGGGAGCATTTTGCAACATGACATAATCAAGACTTTAATGAAGTGGTGGCTCTTAATTGCCCTAGGTTGTCCAGTGATTAAGCTGTGGAAGCCTGTGGCAGGATTTCTTGTCAAATCTGTTTGTGCCAGGCTTATTGCCAGAAGCAAAAGGCATTAAACAGAGGGCATTTTCCTAGATGTTACTTAATACAACAACTTCTCCCCTTTCCCATTCTGTTTTCTAGCAGACTGTTCCCTTCATTGGTTGATGAACAAGAGATACTGGTCAGTTTTGAAGAATTGTATAAAAACTGTGTGCTGATACTTCTAAGCCATGATCTCATCTGTGAAGAATGAAAGCAAGATAAAAGTATGAAAGCCAGCTTTTAAAATGAGAGTAACAAATGTTAAGTCATGGCTAAACTGCTTAGTATCTCATACATATTTTTTTCAACATTATCAAGGTACAAGAAAAAGCAAAACAAACTGATTTAACTATTTTCTATGATTCTGCGAACTCTTCCTCTTTGTGGAGTAATCTCAGTATGGCTCTTATGCCTCTTGCTGAATGCACAGATTATTTTTCACCAGAAAATAACAGTAACGTAAGCATGTTGTTTAGCTATAGTGTGTGCACTGTGACTCTTCTACCCACATTGTGTTCAAGGAGAACTTGCTGTTCGAGTTGTACAGTGCAAAAAGTTATTTAAAGAAAAAAGTGTATTTTGCTTTCCTGTAAAATTTGCACCTCTAAATAACAATAAGTACTTGGGATTTTTTTCTAGAATTGCTATCTATTCAACTTTCGTCTCCAATTTAGGGTATTGAGTAGATTCTGAATTGTACAACAGGGTAAAATTTAGTCCTCGGTCATAAAATAATGAGATCAAAACCAAAAACCATCCTGGTTTACAAAGGTTTTATTTACAACACCAGTGTCTGCTCTTTGTATCTCTTTACTCAGGAGTAAATGACATTTGACTGCTTAATCTGTATAATTTACTACAGTCTGTGTTTTTAAATTTATTTTTATGCATATGCCGTAGTCTAACATTGCAGCTTTCCATGGCTGAACGATGTGAGGAGAGGCTATGAGTGCAATGAGATAGAGCAGTGCTAATCTCTAGCACATCTGAAAAATGAAGGTAATGAACTCGGAGAACACGAAGTCCAGATACCGACAGGGAGCTTCTGTGTCAGCAGCAGCTGGGACAAAAAGCACAATATAATCATTGCGAGCCTTTTGAGAGTGTCTGAAGATCACCGGAAGGGGTTAACAGCGTCCATGCGTGTGCATCCATAGACTGTGCTCTGCACATCAGATCAAATATTTATGAATGAAGGTCAGATGTGCCCCTTCTGGGGAGGCTGTCCCCTCACTGTTTACAAAACACTGTTTGAAGAAGACCACAGCCAGGTTGAGTTACAGGCTGACGTCTCAGATGTGTCACGAATGTGACATAATGGATTGTGCCCCAGCATCGGTGGGGTTCGGCCCGGCTCCCCACTTGAGCCTCAGATGCTATTGATAGTAACAGAGTGAGTCATAGGAGCAGGAATCTCAGACTGCAGGGGCTGTGCTTCTCTACACGTTAGGCTGCTAACAATAGCAAGCCAGCCTAGATTTGTCAGAAGAGAATAATTATTTTTTCCATGCATGTGCCTGAATCTCTGCCTCTCTCTTATTTATTTATTGAAGAATGTCACTGAATAAGAGAGATCTTTTGTGTGAGGCAGGCTGGCTTGTTTCATTTCTTTCTGTTGTTCTGGGTGGCATTCATACAAAATATTTGGAATTTATTTACTGCAAATATTTTTAACACTGAGAGTATGCTCTGATTTTTTTTTCCAGCAGGTATCGGCCATCTGCTGCTCTGTCTGGCTGATGCCTGCAGCTTGTTTACATTAATATCTCTCTCCCTACATATAGCAGCATTAAGAAGGAGTTCCCTTGTGGAGATGTGAGCTCCAGTTCAAGTCCAGCTCTCAAATCCAGCTCTGGGCTGAGCGTAGCTTTTAGTTTAGGGTGCAATATAAATGTAATTGTACCTCCATCAGGTAACCTAACGCACATTTTGCACTGATTTGTGGTCAAGTTGAAGCTATACCCCAGTGAATCTACCTGTAATCTAGCTCAGGATATCTTTGGGTTTGACCCTGTTCTCCACCACTGAGGTCACCTCTGTCTTCGGCAAGTAAATTAATTTTCCTCTGAAGTTTTTTTCCACCTCTAAACCACAAATACTAAGATTTACTGTCCAAGCAAAGGCAGGAGGGGGTAAGTTTGTATTGGTGAAGTCACTGGTAACTGGCTAAAATAAGGAATGAAATAATTTATAAATAAGGAAAAAGTGGCATATAGTGGTAGTATTAGTGACAGAGGTTCCCCAAAATCTTGATACTGGCAGTATATGTGTATTAAAAGTGATGCATGTTATTAAATGGTTTTTAACGGGTGTTCAGGGTTTTGATTAATCTTATTTCCAAGCTTTTCTTCATAACTGTGAATAAAAGTACGCTTATAAAAGAAACTTTGTTTCCTTCCTCACTCTGACCTGTGTCTTTTAATAGAAAACAGAAATGTTCTGAATCTTGCTATAAGGTGATAAGACTTGGCAGTTTTGTGAAGGATTGTTTTTTAACATCAGCTTACCAACCAGTCCTTTCTCAGGTAGAGTTTAGTGCCTGGAAAGTCGAAAATTGCAAGGTCAGTTTGCTGCCCAGATTCAACAGTCGTTGAATCTGTCTGAATGTGTCTTGGGGGGTCAGATTCCTGTGTAAGAGCTGCTGCTGTTTCAGTACACTGCTCTCTCCTCAGTTCCATGAGTATCTATGGCTATCATCCCAAAAGGAATAATGTAAGAGGAGTTGAGGTTACAATTATTTGGTATTTCAAAACATAGCACTTAGCTTGAGGCATGGTAAAAATTTCATGTGTGGTAGGTACTCCCTGGCTATGCTTCTAGACCCAGGTGCACACTGAGCAGTGACAGTTCTTGTTATTCTTATAGTTCTTTCAAGGCAGCGAATGGAGTTGATGTTCACAGCTTGCATAGATTATATGTTACTCTATTCTGTACTGTGGTCAGAAGGCATTGAGAGACCATTTATTTATTAGCATGTTTTGTGGTCTGGTACTTGGCATTTGGTAACAGTTTTAAAGTAAAACCAGGAGTGGATAAACAGTGCTCACAATAGAAAAACCACTTGCTGCAACCTGCTTCAGTGCTTGCTCATCTTCATCTTGTATTTCTCCTCTTGATCCTGGCTCAGTTTGAGTAAATAAAATAATAGGAAACACAGAAACACCACTTTAACGTTCTGTGTGGGTTTGAGCGGCTCTCCTGTTCTCTCTCACATCTCCTCTCATGCAGTCTTTTGCCGGGCAGTCAGGAGCAAGTGCCATTGCCAGCTCAGTGCTGTGAGGTCAGAGGAATGCAAGGTGGTGACAGTGGCTGGAAATGAGGGACGCTGGAATTCGGCATTTGTTCCGCAGCAGCAGCTGGAGCTGGAGCTGGTTGTTTCAGCACAAGGGGCAGAGTCCGCAGGCAGGGTATGAGCTGCCATTAACCAGAGGAAAAGAAGACAGTGGAAGAAAAGACAGTGACCAGCAATTGCACCTGATCAGACCTTGTGGGAAATCTGAGGAAGACAATTATCTGGAATAAGCTGTTTTTTCTTTTAAATCCACCTCAGCAAAACACTGCTGGAAAAGAGATTGCGTTTAAATTACTTCAGCTAATTCTTGCTGCTTCCACTACGAAGAAAATTTGTTTGCCATGGTGAAAGAAAAAGGTAATTATGCTTATTGATAGACTGGAGCCGAAATGACCTGATGTGCCAGTCAGAACCACCTAAGGTTTAAACCTTCAAACTTAAAATGAGGCATGTTTTGATTGACAGTTGTTTTCCTTTCTATAAAGTGATGTGCCAAAACCTGCAATGGATTGCACTGATTATCTTTGTACCTGTTTTAATAAGGGTAGAATCTGGGACACACCTAATTTAGAGTGTTTGCACAGCTGGACTCCTCTGTGCACATGGTTTTGGGCTTTTTTCTGTGATCTAGTCCAAGTTTGCTGTTGACTGTTTTTTTACCTATGTTTCCTGCAGTTCAAAGACCACTGAAGCAGTTAGCTTAAAATTTTAAAGCTGAACATTGATAGATTCAGCAGGTCTGGACTTGAAACGGTCATATTTTACCTTCTAATGAAAAAATGGATTGTATGAGATTTTACGTGTTTGAATTTTGCAGTAGTAAGTTAGATATCAGTTTCAATTACCTATAAATAACATTTTGAGCCTCCTACCGAAGTACTTACTTGTCAAGGTATTTAGAAATGGTCAAAGAATTTAGAAAATGAGGTCTTCCCTTGCAGTCATAGTGGTCTGCATCATTTATTGCATTATGAAGATGTGAAATACATTCTGAGTTGTGTTTGAGTAGTGGATTGGATGTGGATTTGGAGCATTATGCTGTCGCAGTGAGACTTAGTCTCTGTTTTGTAAAGAGGAAAATCTGTGTTCTTTACTTTTCTGAGGGCTCTGTAAAAGATAATCGTAGTGGGATCAATTCAAACTGCAAGAGAAACAGAAAGTAGGAATGCTGAGCGAGAGTGAACAGTTTTTCAACTCTAAACACTCACATTAAGATATTATTTTTAACACTGTAAGTGAAATAAATTGAGTGAATTTAGCTCCATAGATGTTTGGATTGAAGAGAACAGGACAAATGCTTCGATAGCTTACCATAGTGTGTCACATACATAAAAAGAGTTATAACCATTATACAGTCTACTGATAGTTTTGTTGATGAAAAGCACTGGTCCAGCATAAATAGTATTGGCTACTTAGCAGATTTGAAATCCATTACTTCAGATTTACAGGATGATTTTTATAATGTCAGTGGTGAACTGTTGACCTGCTACCAGTATCAGTAAGCCATGCCAGGTATGATTTCAGTAGCAGTTTCACCCCAAATCCTTGAAACTGCAGGTTTTAGAATCGTTTTAATCTACTGTGCCACTCATCTTTTCAGAAAAGTGTATTATCATTCAGCTTATCGTAACTGTTGCTTGTTTTCTAAGATACATTTTGAAATTGGGCTGGTGATTTTTCTGCAGTGTACGTAAAACATGCGTAGCCTTTTTGGCTGCGCATTCAATTTTGTTTCTTCGATGTGATTCTGCTTCCCACCACGTTGGTTGGGCTCTCTGTGTTACATGGAGCCGTACCTTAGCAGTTCTCTGTAAATACAGTTTTAGCATCTTACACCATGAAAGGTGTCATATACCTGTAGGAAAATTAAAACAAGCCCATCGTTTTTATCAAAAATGCAGGGGAAAAAACCTCCCGGAATAGTGGGAAAAGTTAACAATAAATGTGCAAAAGACTTGTGTTTAAATTGCTTTGTTTTCCCCTTCCCAACAAGTTTAATGCATTATTTACAAGGGCTATTAATATTGATGCTGAATCTATTTTTTTTCCTGTTCACACAGACAATGGACTAAAACAACTAAATGCTATCTTTAATTTTGTTGTGCAATTACTGGTATTTCATATCTCATGGCTGCAGAGTGAGAAAGGATAGTACTTGTTTGAGTATTTTGCTTTTCTACCTTATTACTTTCAAATAATTTCTCCAACAAAGTTTTTCTTTTTTATTTTGTTTATTTCTTGGGGTTTTTTCCTTTTTCTTTTTGTTTTCCTTTGCATTAGTCAGAAGGCCAGGAGTTACTGCTACTCTGAAGCTGTTACAAATAGCACTCTCTGGAGTTATATACTTGCAAAATGCAGGCAGGCCAGGACTGTACAGCTGGTACCCTCCCTGCCAGCCACTGCTTGAATTGCTGTGTGAACAAGCTGAAAATGCACTCAGTCCAGTGTCAGTTCATAAACATGTTAAATAGGCACTAGAGGGGCTGGTTTCAACTAGAAAAATGCAACTCCAATTCACTGAAGTGCAAAAAGGTTCGTAACAGTTTTTAGCGAATTAGCATGCTTCATTATGCTCATATTGTGGAATGATTTCAGTGTCTGCCTGGTCAGTTCATACACAAAAAAAAATCCTGAGGCCAGGGTGTTTTCTGCTGACACCAAATGGCGCTTCCGAAATTACGTCTGACTGATACCACATTTTCATGTCTCTGGCTGCGTACTTCTCTATTTCCAATTATGAGCCCTTATCTAGTTACTCAGCTTAATTATCATCACTCTGTTGCATCCAAAGATAACTTTGTCTCTTTATATCCTTCAGTGTAAAGTTTACATATGCATATGCATGTCTTGTTATTAATTCTCTGCAACTGAAATCTCATATTGAATAATCTGCATTCTTAGTGCTTCTATGTTGAAGGCTGATGTGTGAATTATGAGCCTGCTGGCCTCGTTGCTGGGTGATATAAGTGGTGCAGCTTCATTTTTACCTCCATTAGTTCGCATAAGCTGAGGATTTAGCCCTGATTCTTGATTTCTTGACCGGTTGACTACTGTCCTAGCATTCACCTGCCAGTCTGTGGAAGTGTATTGGGAGTCAGCTTTGAACCTGGTGACATCTTGGGTTGGATCATACATGGGTGTACCTGTGACAGTGAATTATGCCAAACTTCTCCATGCTTGGAAGGAAAAGAGAAGCAAAGAGAAATGGTTGAAGATTTTTTTTGGATTAAGGAAGTGGGTGCAGAGGTTTTGATTCCTGTTCCTCACGTGCTGCTGCTGTTGAAGGGGAGGTGCTGGCACCTACTGGGTACCGAGCTGCAGTAAGCGAGATCGTGTTTCTGTGTTCTCACAACTGTCCCTGTGGGTATTTGGTTGCTGCATGGCTTTCCCAGTAAGCAACATAGAAGATGTAGTTCACCAAAATGTTAATGATAATTTCCTGTATTATCTGGCCTATGGTCTAGCTCAGTCTTGCAGAGAGATTTTAGTTCTCTGTTGTTTTTTCTTTGTACTTTTCAAAAACATGATACTGGTACTCCTCAAGGTTATGACCAAGAGGACTGTTTTCATGCTTGCAGTAGCTCCAGTCTTCTTTTCTCTTCCATTCGCGTATCCCAAGAGCTATGGGTCTCCAAAGCAGCTTTTGGTCTTTTTCTTTTGTTGTGATCAGAACTGCATTAGGTGGGATTACCTTTGAAGGGGATGCAAAATGTTACCTGTGCATTAACTTCAAGGTGTTCTCTGTCTGAAGCAGTCTCTCCAGTGCTCTCTGTATTTGCAGTCTTGCCGTTTATTCCCAGTGTGCATCAAGACAATGTTGAATAATGGGATTTGCGTCCTGACGCTGTCTCAGTGTTATGGTTGTTAATGAAACATAGTCTTGATCTGAACTCCTGACTTGGGAACTTTTAACCCCCGGTGACCTGGGAAAGTCTCCAAGTTTGTTGCTTGTAGAGCACATGGCAAGGTTGCGCAATCACACGTTGGCAGGGGCAGGACTGGGGAGGTTTATTTTCTTTTTGCTGTGGTTTACTTTGTTCTCAACTTAGTTCTACTTGACAGTTTGCTTTTGGGGCTGAGCATTTGGGGTTTTGTTTTGATGAAGTCAATGTACTACCTTGTACAAGCCCCAGAAAAGACATTTTATAAATATGCATAGTAGCAGATGTCAAAAAATTAGCCTTGTAGTTAAACTACTAAACTGTAGAACAGTTCTGTGTTAGAGACTCTTAAGGTGACCTTGGGGAAGTAATTTGAGCTCTCCTTTTGTTAATCTGTAAAATGAGGATAAGAACATTCCTCTTGTCTGCCTTGATTATTTGAATTAGAGGTCTTCAGAGCAGAGAGCAGAGAGTTTCTTTTGCTTTGTTTCACAGCTGTGACAAGGAAATCTTAGTCTTGGGATTTAACCACTTCTACCTGCCCAAAAATAAAATCCAGTGGTATGTGAATATCTTAGAAACATCTTATTACTTTTTTAAAGACAAAACAACTGTAAAGGAATGATGTTTTTACTGGCAATTTATGGTGTTGCTTGTTCTGTACTTTCTAAATTTATTTTCTAATATTAGGTTTCAAATTGCAGTTCTGGTGTGCTGAGAGAAACAAACATAACCAAGGAAAGGAGATGCCAGCTCAGGCACTGCATGTTTGCTGGAGATAGTTTTTAGTTTTTTAAATAGCACTTAGTTCACGCGAGGGTACAAATACTCAATTCTGAAGAGTCAGGCAAGCACAGTATGCAGTCCTGCTGTGCCTGGTGGCTTCCTGTGTTTCCCAGTAGTGAAATTCCATACGTTCCTTGCATCCCAGCTTCGTGTAGGAGCCAGCTCTCTGAAGATATGATGGCAGCTATTTTATGTTGAGAAATAGGAGCACACTTAGTCGTTCCGCCTCCTGAGTCTCCTCTCTATCCCTGCTTGGGGCGGCTGGTTTGCCCCAGCATTTGTCCTGCCCTGCTGGCCCTCCTGCCCTGGCATCGTTTCTGTTTCTCTCTCACCCCTGCTTTGGTCTCTCCTGCCCTGACATTTTCTCCTGTTTCCTCCATTTTTCAGCTTCCCTGGTGCTATGGCATATCTCTTGCATCTCCTACTGAGTCTCTGTCCCTTCAATGTCTACTGCACTTTTCATGTTTATGTTTTTGCAGAGGTGCTATGTGCACCTCTGGTTCTGTTTTGATGTGCAGTGGGTCCACTGCTGACATTGGCACCAACTGCAACCAGCACAGTGCGGTCCATGCCCACCTCCTACACAGGTCACCACTGCAGCACCCTCGCTACCACAGCACTGCTGGTTATGTTGAATACAAGTGAGCAGACTGCAAACTACAGGGTTGGTTTTCTTGGATGGGAATTTAAAAGGCAAGGTTTTTAAAGATGGAGTCTTGGCATACTGAAACTGTGCATGTTTAAAATACATTAATCTAAGGCAAAGGAATATTTTTCCAGAGGGGAGATAGGAAGCTTGATAGGAAGGAACTTGCAGGTTAGGATGATAATTTGGCCTGCCATGTAGGGAAGACACTTCTTTTTATGGAAAAATTAATGCATACCAGGGGAAAAGACCAGGTTCCACTCATCAAAATGTGCTGTGCCCTTTGGGTGCAAGAAACCAGAGAACAGGATTTCGTTGTTTCTGGAGGCAATCCATAACTAATTTAAAAAGGATTATTTATAACAAAGTTGGTTTTCCACCTAGAGAATTGTCAGTATCCCCAAAAGGATGATTAATCCTTGCCTGTGTTGAGCCTGGATAGCTCTCGGGCTCGCTAGGGATCTGGCTGAGGGGAACACTCAGACACTGTCTTAAGCCTATTCTGTTCAGCAGAATATCTTGTTGAGTCTAATTGAATCACTGGGATTTAAAGCTAAGTAAGTGCTTCAGTGTTGTCTCAAAGTCGGACTCCATTTTTGGAAGCTTTGTGATACTTTTGCAGCAAAGTTGTGCATTTTATTAATGGCGATCACTTTGTGTTGTATGTTAGCTGTGTTGTTGTGTAGGAGACAACAAGGAGAGAAATAATACTGGTTTTTATATGGGCTTGTCATAAAGTTCTAGAAACCCAGAAGTTATAGATGCCTTGCGTAGCTCAGTTGTGTATGTTGCCTGCTATTTTGTTCCATATAACATGAAAACGAGCAGAAGAGCTGAGGAATCTCCTCAGAGCTGCAAAGTGAGGAGCAAGTGGTAAAACAGGGGTCAAACCAAGCAGTGCCAGCTTTTCAGAAGTGAAATGTTGTTGCATTGCTGCTATACGAGAGCCTAATAAGCAAGGCTCTATAAACAGTGTCAACAGGCTAGCTCTCTAATTCCCAGTGCTGTTATCACCAGGTTGGTATCACAGATGTTTGTATAATCTCCATGGCAGCATTGTAGAAGTTTGTATTAATTCAGGATCTGGTACAGAAGCAAGATCTTGAAATGATACCAAAGTAAAGAAGTTCTCTAAATATAAATGGAGCCTTGCTGAACAGTGAGGTTTATCTTTTGTTACTGCTGGGTCAGTCAAGAGTCAATAAATGGCTTGTTTGTTCAGAGAAACAGCTGCATTTGTTGTTTTGTTTTTGTTTCATTGTTTGTTTCTTTTTCTTCAAAGGCACTTCAAAACAAGATTTGATGGATTTGAGAGCACCTACCTGCTATCCAGCACTTGAACAGGCTATGTTCAGGAGTACTGTATTGGCCAGTGCTTGCTTTATGACAGTCCATTTACCATATAGTGTTAAAAGTTGATAGACTTTGAGAGCACAACGGTATTTATTGTTGAAATCATATTTCTCAAGGAATTGACTTCTGCACTGCCAATGTTTGTAAGGTCTAGGTGTCAGCATGGGCCATTAACCACAGGACAAGGCCTCTGAAATGTCTGGTTTATAAGCTTTGTACGTGGTAAACTATCCTGGGAGTCAGGAGCCATGTGAAGGGTTATGTTGCCCATGAGTGTGCCTCTCTAATTTTAGTTTCAGGCTGTGTAGCTCGGTCCTTAGAAACGCCAGAGGGTGATACTGAATGATGGGAAGTCACAAGACCCTTGACTGAAGGACAGAGTCTAAGTGTAGGGGACAGCGTCTGTGGTCCAGAAGCAATGGCTGAGGACAGGCCTCTGCAAGAGTCTTGTACAAAACCCTTGGTGAGATTGCTGGTGGTAACTGAGGGGAGATTTTACTGCAGGTTCTGGTTTGAAAGGTCTTTTACAGGCCTGTTTCTGTACAGGCTTTACCTTATTTTTCATACATGCATCAAACTGCAGCAATGGTACGTTGTTGTGAAGATACCAAAAGGAATCTGGGAGATCACTTTCTTAAGTAGGTCAGTAGTCCTCCTCAGATAATCTCAGGGTAAACAGCAGGAGAACTGATTTTTAAAATTGGCATTTATATATTGGTTTACCTCAAAAAGGAATTTAATTCCTTTTACTTTATGGAATTCTTTTGGAAGGCTCAAAAAAGGAAGCATAGGCGACCTCTGAGAGTTTGTTGCTGCTGACTAAAATCCTCATGTGGGTTGCTGTTAAGGTAGCTAAGAGGCCTGTTTGACATTTCAGTGCTATTATGGGTAACTACCACTCATCAGTAAGCCAGAATTTCTGTGCTGTCTGGAAAAAGCAATTGCTTTTTCTGCTATTTTCAGCAGCTTGCTTTCGTGCAGCCTTGAGGATTCTTGAGGATTTGCAGTGAATAGTTTGACACTTCTGTTTATTCATTGTTTTGGGTAAGATTTCATTATGGACATCAAGTGATGTGTATGACATGGTTGCTCAAACTGCTTTTAGGAGCTCTTGAATTTCTAATTACCCCTGTCCTATATTAGGGAAAAACCAAACCAAAATACTCTTTTGAAATAGTGAAATAGTGACTGGATTCTTCTTCTATATGGCAGGTGTGTTGAAGGCATAACTCAAAGAAAATTGTTTTAACACATACAAGGCTGATATTCAGTTGCTACATGTTACAGACTTGCAGATGTTAGGTGTGAGAAACATATGCTTAGCGTGATCCTCCAGCTGTTCAGTAAAGGGTTTTGAATGGTGAATCGATTACCTTGAAATGCTGTCCCTTAGTAATTCAGTTGTATAAGTAAATGCCGAGAACTTTTATGGGTGTGATGAAGATCAATAAGGGCATCCTCAGAACATTAGATACGACAGTCTGGGTTCGCTATCTTTTTATCACCCAACTTGTATCATGATCTGTTTCATGAAAAATTACTCTGTACTAATGTAGAAATAAGGCAGACTGAATTCACTTTATGCTTCTTCCCTTTGGTTTACTAACCACTAATGAGTAATCCGGCTGTTAACAATCATGTTGAGTAATGCAGTTTTTGATTCAAAGACTGGCTTAGCTTAGTCAACATTTGTTTCAACATCATCTGTTTCACGGCACGTCTTAGCTCGCTGCATACTTCATTGTAAGATTAATGCCTTTTCATTACTGAAAATAGTTTTTCAACTGCCTATTGCTTTCCCTGTTTGAGCTTAAAACAACTCCTGGTCATACTCAGTTAACAAGCTGTTCATGACTGTTCTTTGAAAGGATTATAATTTTTCTTAAACAGTAAATGTCATATAAGATGTGTCATGTAACAAATGGAATCATTATGTCAAGCCATTTTGGTTCTGCAGTGTAAGTGATGCTGTAGAAAGTGCTTTTGTTCAGCTACCAAGGGACTAAAGGCAAACACACGTGGACAGACGTGGTGAAAGTTGCTGTTGCTCAGCAAATGAAAGATGGTACTGCTGCTGTTCTGGAGAGTGACATATTCTTCCAAATAGGCTCTGATGCTATTGTATTGAGAACAGCATCAATAACACCGCTACAGCTTAACTGGCTTGTAGAGCTGACTTAGCAATATTAAATTGAGGAAGCGCTCAGGCTCCTGATGCATTTGAAGCAAGAGCAAAATATCCCAAGGTGCCGATGTAGTGAGGCATAAAAGCCTATAAAAACCAGTAAGATTGATGCTTTGTCATTGAGAAACTGTGAAAATTGTACACTAAAGAAGACCAGAATCTGTGGTGTAACCCTCAGTGAGTCCAGATAAGGTTATAACCCTGTGAATGCAACCAAATTTTCTTAATCTCTCAATTGCTATCAAAAGCATGGCAAACTGGATCCACCAAGCACATTTATTTAATCACAGGACAATCACAGATTTGTTCTAGCACACAGACTTTTCATGTACTTTGTAGAAGATGATCACTTTTCAGACAGGATCAAGCAGGTGCTGGTGGGGATACTTCCCTTAATACTGAACCATTCATATGCATAAATCGTCATAGGTCTGGAGCCTTAGGCCCTGATCTTGCAGACAGTTCAGTGGGGAATTGATTGCAGTATCAAAGCTCTGGATAACAGAAGAGGGATGGGAGGGGGATAGGAATCAGCAGGCAAAATAGAAAGAAGGATGTTTGTGGTTGTGTTCTGAAACTGTGAAACAAATGGAATCAGTTTATTCCTGCTATGCTTTAAAGCTCATTATTTCCTAGCTTTTTTGCATGTACGTATGTGGCACAAAGCTTTTAAATTTTCTTTGTAAGTAACATAGGGATATTCTCACTTGGATTTCAAGTTACAGTTCTCAACATTTTAGGTTATTGCCTGACACTTGACTCCCTACATCTTTTATTTCATTCTGTTGGCAGCATCAGCTCTATACTCGTGGTATACATGCTTACAAATATTTAGGAAAGTATTTAAATACTGGCTTTCTTATTAAAAAATAGTTTGTGTTTCATCTTTTCTGTTTAAGATTTCATTTCTGGTATTGCAGTCTCTGCATTCTGTTTTCATGCAAATTAAGCATTTGATGCCTTTACTTACAACGTTTTTCTCAGCTGCTTTCTTATGAACAACCCTAGCTTCTCATCCTAGTTTAACTAGTACCACTTGTTAATGTCTTTATAACTTATTTTTCCTTTTAAAGAATCTATTTCTCAAGATAGCAGTGCACCCCATTTCTAGGCTGGACGTGCGCTTTGTCCTCCGTTTAGTGTTTTGTGAAGAGCTTTTAGTTGTTGCAGCACCTGCCAAGGGGTGCGGAGAGAACTGTTCCAGAGTCTGTTCATAGTAACATTTTATGTTGCAGTCAGCTCCACATCCGGCCCTGAAATGCTTTTTGAGGACAGATAGCTCTGGTGTACTTTGTTTATTCTAGCTGCAGAACTGAGGCTGAGAAACATTCCTTATGGTGATTATTGAACAGGATACATAAGACAAGTGTCTGTTTTTCTTAGGTCTTCTCTTTGTTAAATAAGTAGAGAGTAAAACCAGAGACAGAGGCCTGGGGGAGTGGTAGTGCTTTCTGCATCTAAACTAGAACAGACATGGGCGATGTTATCCATCTCTACCTGACTTTCTCACATAATCCAGCCTTCTTTCCTGCACTGTCCTACTTGCTAAGCTTTAACTTTCATCCCACCAACACCCCGAAAATAGGAGTGTGATTTAACACTGGGGAGAGCTGCTGGTGCCTCGCCCTGTCGGTATGAATGCATTGGCCGGCCAGTGCGCTCTCACATTATGGACCAGGTATTGCCGTGATTAGGGCACTCGCTTTTATGGTGCCAAAGAGGTCCTGTCCTGCAGTGTTCTGACTGCTACTGTGGTCCCGATTGCATCTGCTGTTTTCAGTAGCGGGCTAATTGTAAGGGAAGAATAACAACACTTTTATGGAAAATATCAGAAAACATTTTAAAATTATGGTAAAGAACTGCAAGTTTAAGATTTTTTTTTGCCTGCCTTTTTATAGATAGCTACTCTGGTTATATGTAGACAGCAAACAGTTTTAAGATAGACTGTCACACTGTAGAAGTAATGCAGATACAGGAAGAGAGGATTTCAAATGATTCTTCAGCTATTACTTGAGTGGCAATAGAATGAGCAAGCTGCAGTCTAGGGTTTTGCCTGAGGCTTTTTCATACATGTGTAAGCATGCAGCTCACTAGCATCTCGTTATGGGAGTGCCTCCTTCCGGGGTATCCTGGAATTCCTAAAGATCCCTGTCTTATACCTGTGGCTTCTTTATCTGTCCCTGACAGCTGGGAGGTTTGATTTCAGTCTCAGCCACTGTTTGGTCACCTTAGCTGATAGCATTCTTCTAGATTTAAGATTCAAGAACTGAGTGTGCAGATAAGCAAAATGACACTGCATTTTTCATCCCTTCTTTTTAATAGGTATTTCAGTAACTCCTCAAGGCTCTGCTGTGCTAGGCTTTTATGAGAGAGGAACGCCTCAGAGAGTGTACGGGCTATGGACAGACAGGCTCTACAACTGGGAGGTTACAGACGTTCACCTCTGCGAGAAATACAAAGGATGGGAGAAAATTACTACTTCTTCTCTCTTTACAAAGAGAGCACAGAGACGTGATAAACCAGATCTGTTTCTTGAACTGGGTTTTCTGGTGTCTCTCTAGTGCCTTTCATTCCAGAACAGCTTTTTTCACAGCTTGTGGTCCTGTGCCCAGTGCCTGCCTGCCTGCCTCTGGCCTGTCCTGAGCAAGCACCTGCCCAGCTGGAGTTACAGGACTTGACAGCATCCGAGACTGAGGGAATTTCAGCTGTTTAAACCTTCAAGTTTTGAACTTCAAATCCTGTAAATTAATTTAAGAAATGGTCTCCAAAATCATATCTGGTATTACAGAGGAAGAAGGCAGAGAGCAATGCTGCCTGTGGGAAGATTTGGTGCATTTATGCCTTGTCAGTCTCCAGTACAGTCATCTTACCTTCATTCCCAGGAGCAGAAAGGAGTGAGGAAATTTAAAGCAGGCTGACAAAAAAACACACAATATTTTTGACATTAAATTTTTGCTGTATTTTTCCTTCTTAATAGTTCAGTTTCCAGTCAAATAAGCACAGCAGACAATTGAAAGTTAGTATTTCAGAGCATGCTGTCTGTATTTGGCCACTCTTTAAGGTATAAAGGACATGGCTGTGAAATGAGAGTTCCCTTGCCTACGCTGCAGTGGGCACAGTGTGTTCTCAGTGCTATGCAAAACTGCCCAGAGGCTGTGGAGCTAGAAGTCATAGAATTTATATATCCTAGCATGAAGTTTGTTACATCTGCTACAACATCGTTAGAGTTGACAGAGTGTAACTGCAAGTTCATTTGTGAAAGGAGGCATGCAAATGGGAAAATACCAAATCACTTTTAAAAGAACAATAGCCCATATCCTCCTCCTGTTTAAATTTAAAGGAAGCTGCTTTTTACTTCAATTTAGAGCAGAACTGAAGCCAGCCTGTTTTGCTGTGACCTCTGCTCTGCAGCGTACACATAGCAAGGCGTTTCCCAGAAGCTTCTTTCTGACTTCAAATAAAAAGCTGAAGTATTCTGTGGCTTGCAGCAGAGACATGGAGTCTTGCCAGCAGGGATCTGCAGCGAAGAGG
>NW_010175320.1:67167-99187 GCF_000695765.1 Mesitornis unicolor
GAATCTTTGGTTTCCTACCAGTTCTGTGTTCAGGGAGAGAATCAGCAATGAGGGAGGCTGCAGGATTTATTTTCCTTGTTTTCTTTTATTCAGCAACTGTTACTCTCCAGGTAGTTGCTGTAATTTCCATTTTGGAAGGGTTTGGTATGAGCACTGAGGTCTTTTTTTCTGGCAGATGCAATGAAACATGTAATTGCTATTAAACCTTTGTACAATAAGATGCTCTATGTAAAGAAACACCAATAGGGCAGTTTTAAACTTTGCACAGCAAATTAATTTCTTCGTTTTGCTCAGAAAGTGCCTTAGGTTTCTTATATGAACATTGAGTTGTTATTGGTCTTTTCTAGCTCTCCTTTTAACTTTTTGTTTTGGTTTTGTTTTTGTTTGTTTGTTTCAGATCTGGGATTGTTTTGAGAAGTTTTGCTAAAATGCAGTAATGAGTACTAAAGGTGGTAGAGTTGCTTTGAATTTGCATCAGCGTAGTGCAGGTGCAAAATGTAATGAAATCAACATTGCACGATTCAAGAGGGAATGTAAAGAATGACAGAAATTGTGGTTATTTGCCTATGGAGTGATGTTAGCACAAAGCGACACTCCAGTGACAAAGGCTGTCTTCCTCACGGAGGAAGGTGCTATTGATTATTTTCATTATTATTATTATTATTATTATTGTTATTGTTATTGTTATTGTTATTGTTATTATTATTTCTTCCCCCCCCAAATGAAACCATGTAATCCAGACTCCCCAGTTATTACAGTCATTGTGCATGTTACTCTGGGTAAATTGGATATTTAATGGGACATTGATTTGTCTCACTGAAAAATCAAATGAGCTTAAGAACACACCAGTTACTCATTCAAGCTAGTTTTGTTAGCAAGGGTGAAAGTCTCAACTTAGGTTGTCTTGAAAATTTCCTCATTATATACCTTTACATGGCTCACCTTTACATATCATGTGTGTTCATTAATAAAGGAAAAAAAATGTCTTCAGGCCTTGCCGAGCAGCATTGGAAGTTAAAACTGTTATAAAGCAGCCTGAAACTCCAGAAGAGTTTTATTGATATCTCATAATTGGTCTCCCTAAAATTGTAAAACTATGAGAACTTAAATTTCTACAGGTACTGTAGCTTTCGTAGTTAATCTTGAAAAGTGCTGAAGGAATAAAAAAGAAGACTAAATACTCAAAGAAGTAGTTGCACCTGTTTGATTTGAGTGCCTGCTTCCAGCATCCCTTTGTTCAGGTGTGGACACTGCACTAGTTTAACTGGAGCCTGTTTAAAAAAAGTTCACGTCGTAGCCTGGGTACTTTTGATGGAATGACATTTGTTTGAAACTGGAACCACTCTGTTAGTAGGGGTCTGCACCTTGCTCCCCTGAACTAGACTGATACTTTGAGTTTAATCTGCAAAAAGATCCATGCACCTTGTTAAACTGGTTGGGCTAAACTGATATAAAATCAAATCTTGACTTAATCTGACATGATTTGTATGTAGACAACTATCAGTTCCCATCTGTGATCTGGAACTGGTCAATACTTGTGTCTATATTGCACTACCCATGCAGTAAGTATGCACATTAAGGACTGACGGCAATTGTGAGCCCTGGTACTGAACTAAGAATGTCTTGCTCTGGTATCATCTCTCCCTCAAAATGTTGTTAATTTGTGTTCTTTAAATTAGGAAGATAGTCGTGGTGTTAATATATTTGGATTTGAAACTTCATTAAAGGCAACACAGCTCCTCAGGTTCATGTTTGTCCACCCATGCCCTTTCCAATGAACACTGCCTCCAGAGATACGACAGAAGTGGTGTATGTGACTGTCAGGGCTGATTTACTGTCTTAGGTGCTTGTGTGACTCTTTCCATCCCAGTGCCTGGGAATGTTGTCCTCTGTATTTCTTCTCACAGTAGAGTAATGCTAATAATGCTGTTACACCTGGTTTATTGTCAGGGACACTCAAGACAGAGAAACTCAAACATTCAGATAACCTAATTTTAAGCTGATAGATTACAGGCTCAGAGACATAGCTGAACTTCACCATTTGCCTTTAGCCCTTTAGAGTTAAGGACATGCCATCCAAAGAGCCCAGATATCTCTTATGGAGCAGGGGTTGGAACTTGGGTTATCCAGATCCTAAATTAATGTCTTGTCACTAATTATACTGGCTGGAGTCTGTTATTGTCGTAGTCATGATATGGAGTTGCCTCATTGCACTGTTGCTGCTGGTGCACAGTGCCTCAGAATGTATCCTCTAGCATGCAGCTGGTGTGGGGAGGGTCGGTGCAGGCAGAGCCCCAAATATTTGCTGTGTCAAGATCTGAAATGCCTGTAAGGAGATGAGCCTAGCTCCTAGCTCAAAAGTTTTCAGACCCAAAGCAGCTCCCAATTTACATGTCCAGTAAGCTGGCTGGACTTCAGTCAGAAACATTTAAATAAACTGCTTGTAAGGGTATTTCTCTTTAATTCCCTGTTCTGTTTTCACTGGTGACTATAAAGGGTCACCTCTGCCACAGGGAAGCCTTGTGTATATTGCATATCTGCAAAGGAAAAAGCTTGCAAGTAATTCCTTGCAGGAGAACCAAAGTCAATTACTCAGTCTTGACCTACAGTGCCAAATTGAGGGCAGTAAGACAAGCACCGTAATTAGCTTCACTTAAGAGATCAGTCTGGAAATAGCAACTAGCAGTGTTTGTATTCATTATATGGCTGTAAAGGTAGAACTAGGAAGAAGTTGCATCATTGGATCAGTCTTGAAAACGTTTATTTACCCTCTAGTAAAAAGCAAAAACTGGTGTTTCAGATCAATACCAGAAGATCTGGAGCCTGGCATACAGAATGTGTTAGGGTGTCCTTCACATGTGAGTTTGAGAGAGCAGAATGTTGCAGGCACAGATTTCACACTGCACTGTATACGTCCTAGGGAGCATTTGCCCAAATCGTTGATCCAGTTCCTCATTTGAGCAACTTTAAAAGTCCATTCTGTTACCTTTTCTTCTGTTGGCATCAGGCCCACCTCAGGCTGTCTGGATCTGAGAGGAAATTTTCCACATAATAATTTAATTTCCCAGCACTTGTCTCTGTTTGTCTCTTATTTTCTTTCTTTCTTTTTTCCTTATTGCATAAACTGTGTGTTTCCCTGGTTACAAGTTAATAGTTAATGGTCTTGTTTGGAAGAATAATAACTTCCATTCCAGAAACAGTATTGCACTGCAGACTATTAGATGAGGTTCACTCAAGGCAAGGCATTCACTGAGCTCTTATTTAAATGGAGCTGCTAATTGAAATACTGGTTGGCATCGCCAACTGCATTCTGTTCACCAGTATGGGCCAAATAACTGCTCAAGGGGAATAGTTGAAATGAGGCTCCAGGGGAGGAGGTATTAAAAACTTTGAGAAGTATTCAGCCATGTTCTTTGAACATTGGGGTGGGGAGGGGGTGGTGGTAACAAATAGCAGCTGCCATATTAGTTTGGCTAGACTTACAGCAGAAATTATTGCTTGGGATAATTGATATCCTCTTTCTTGATGCTGTTATGCTGCTATCCACATATTGGGCTTTTTTAGTAATAATCTTGTATTTATATAATGCAGAATGGTAACAGCATTTCTTTACTAAGGTGAGTCGAGGAGAGCAATATCGAAGAATGCCATGAAATGGTGGGGCTTTTCCCCTAGATGTTAATTGAAGGGGGAGGAGGAAATGGGTTCAGTAAATAGAAACAAGGTATCTGTTCTGTTGCTGCATAAGCAGTAACTGAAAAAAGCCTAATCCTGGCTGAGGAGATGTCAGGAATTGATCAGGAAAGTAAAAGAGCTCCAGAAAATGCCGAGATAAAGCAATGCAGATGATTCCCAGTGAGAGTGATGTAGGTGTATCAGCACTCAGTCCTTTGCAAGCCAGTAAAGCAGGACGGGAATGGTATAAAGTCAGAGGCGTGGGTAGAGATGTATGTTTTCTCTGAAATATTCTGATGAGCATCACTAATTTGAGAACAATATTACAAGGAGGACAGCTTTCTGCTGTTAGAGTGGGATGTGGGAGGGAGATCTGAAGGAACGTAATTTTGTTTGGGAACATTCTGGGTAATACTTTCCACTTGAAACATTACAGATGAGACTCAATCTTGCGCTAGCTTACACCCATGCATTTCTGTTGGGGCCCCAAGCTGCCACAAGACACATCTGAAGAGTAAGTTAAACATTTTTTTATGGAAGCCAAATGTGAAGCAGTAAAACTTTTATTACAACAATGAAGTACGCAATAAAGCTGACACAAAACTTTCCTGTTCCTGTCGAAGCTCTGCAGGATAGCTGACCGATTGCCACTACCTGGAATTTTGTCCCTTTGACTATATTGCAGATGTTGGTCATTTCTGTCTACTCATAATATCTGTAATTTGCATGCAGAGAGTGATTTGTGCTAGAATTAATGGGAGTAGAAACAAATAATATTTGCTTCTTTTCTCATCAGATGTTTTCCCTGTTTTAGATGCGTGCGGTAGCAAAATGGAGATGTTTGTAGCTTATATTTAATATAGTTATTTGCATGCAAATTCAGATTGCCTGGTTGATCTGGTTTCCCAAAACATTATTTGGAATTGCTTTCCTTTCATTCTTGTTGCTTGGGTTATATTCTTTCTTGGATTAAAATAGCCCAGTCCTTGTTGCCTTGCATGCTCATTGAATGGTTTACACACACTCATGTTCTTGGAAAGAAAAGCTTGGGCAGTCTGAAACACTTTGTGGCACTGAAACTGTGGAGGGAATTTTCCCTCATCTTTCCATGGCAGCCTCAGTGGAAAGAGGTCGCAGTGGATGTGAGCGGCTTAAACTGTCAAAAGGCTAGATTTAAAAAAAAAGTGGTGACTTTTTTAAATGAAAATAAAGTGTGAACAGATACGTTTGTATCGTAATGAAAGTGTCTCAGAACACAGATTTATGTACAGGAGAAAATATCTTTTTTGTTTGAGTTTAAATCATATTTTTTGTTTTACAGTGGCCCATCCTCAGGAGCCTCACCACCCCTCTGAAAAGCCAGTCATCCACTGCCATAAGTGTGGGGAGCCATGTAAAGGTGAAGTACTCCGTGTTCAGGCCAGACACTTCCACATCAAATGCTTCACCTGCAAAGGTAAGACCTTGATAGTCATCTGTTAGAAACAAGTCGATTTGTGCAAATGCACCTTGAACCAGTGATGAGGGATGACGGTGTGATCGGCTGATTACAAGATGTTCTTGTTGCTCAGTATCTGAAGGATTTGTGGCTGAGGAGGGTAAAGAATGGGGGTGAAATGGCTAAATCGCACATGTACCAGCAGCAAGGTGATGGGCACCAAGCAGAACAAATTCAGTATGCAAGCATCTACAATTTAATTGAATTATACAAGACATTTAGTTTTATTAGGCATCAGGGGGATATATTTGCCACCACTAGAATACTCAACATAGCACATTCTGCTCTGTATACTTATGTGTTCATTATTTTCCCTTTCTGCTCTACACTGGATGCAAGCTACACAATAGATAATAATACCTGAAAGAGATGAAAAAAAAAATACCTCTGTTTAATGTTATTTTCAATTTTATTTGCTTTGTATAGTTCTGTGTAGACAGGCAGTTTCACATATTATGTGAACAGTGAATTAGGCCATAATTAGATTCTGGCTGCTTCTGGTTTCTTTTGTGTTTATTTGGGAAACAATAGAACAACATTAAACATCCAAGATGAAGTGCTTTATGGAGAGTCACAAAAGATAGGAAGAGAAAGTCCAAAAGCCACTCGGAAATCCAGTGTAAATAGCTGAGTTGTTTTCAAATGTTGTGCTGTATGTATTTCCTGTTATTTCCATGTATAGAGTGAAAGTATGTTTAAATTGTATGGTGTGGTGTGGTGAAAAGGAATATAGCGTAAGAATACTTAAGAAAATCCTGTCTTTTTGTAGTTTTTTATCTGTTTTTTCAAGGATTTGGATAAATCTGGGTTTTTTTTAAACTGTTAATACCAATCACCATCTTTCATTAGGGATAGTTATGAAAATTAAGCTCCTTTTAACTTAACTGATTGCTGAAATAAGTACCTGCATTCAAAAAAGCCCACCAAAGATACCCTGATAGATACTGACATCCAAGAGAAACGTGCAGGGTGGTTGCTGAGGGGGATGTCCTGGGTCAAGGGGGCAGCCTTAGCCACGTGTTTTTGGAGAGGTGCATTCAGTGACCAAGCAGTGCAGAGGATCCTTACAAGAGGGAAAACAAGGGATATCTCTAGCAGCTGTGCTGACTCCATGACCCTCAGAAAAAGCTGAGCTGTTGCTTTTAAGCTGAGTGGGCGAAAAAGATTTTCTTGCCTTTATTGTTGCTGTATTTTGCTGAAGTTCAAGAAATAGCAGTATGCGTGCATATCTATACACACTTGTGTGTTTAGGTTCATACATACATGCACACACACTTGCTGGGGGCCTCCCTTTTCCTGGACCCTCAGTGTGTGGGTTGCACCTCCTCCTTCTCTGTGTGGGCCTCCACCTTGCACTGAGTCTACTCTCTCTGAGCCTTCATGGACTGGGGTTCCCTGGGCATCCCACTCTGTTTGGCCTCCTTGACCCTCCTCTGGGCCTCCCTGACCTTCTAGGTCTCCACCTCCATGGGACCTTATCCTCTGAGCTTCCCACTTCTTCAGGCCTCCCTGTGTGAGCCTCCCTCCCTTTCTGTCTCACCCTCACTTGGTCTCCCTGACTCTCTGGGCCTCCCTCTCCATGGGCTGGGATTTTCTGGAACTCTCACTTCTATGCAGGCCTCACCTTTTTTTGGAGGCTCATTTGCTTGGGGGCCCCACTGTATGAGCTTTCCACTCTCTGGGCTTCATTGACTCTTGTTCTCAGCCTCTGTGGGCTTTGAGTCTTTGCATCTCCCAGCTTTCTGGTGGGCCTTCAACAATTTTCGGCCACCCTGACCCTCTGCAAGCCTCCACTATGTAAGCCTCCCACTTTGTCATTGGCTTCCCATGCTTTTAGGTGTACTATTATTTTTTGGGCTCTGCCTCCCTCCTCCTCTCCCCGTTGTGCCTCCTACACACACTCGTTGGTCTTCCACTGTGTCTCTCCCCTTTCACTGGGCCTCCCGCACTGTGGGCCACCATTCTTCGTGCCTCTCCCTTCCTTTTGGCCTGGTTCTTTGTAATCTTATGAACCTCTCCACTGTGTGAGTCTCTCCACTCTCTGGACCTTCGCCTCTCTGAGCCTCCACTCTGAGCTTTGCTCTCAGATATAAGTATCTCTGTATGTCTATATTTGTATTTATATTTGCCTAAAAGCTGTAAGAAAGCTGCATGTCAGGCAGCAGAGCTTTGCCTCCTGCCAGCCCCAGTTCTGCAAAGTGTTTCTAAGGCTTTGTGTTGTGGAGCTGCCTTGGGAATGGGGCAAGCCCTGCCTGCTCCTCCAAGCAAGGACCTGAGGGGCTCTCAGCAGCTCCAGCTCATGCCACTGAGCCCTCTGTGACCACAACAAGGACTCACTGTGGGTTTTTTTACCAAAAAGAAGTTTAGTGAAGCATTAAATAATTGTAAAACTACTCTTTGTGAAATCATCACCTTTGAAAACGAGTGTTCTGAAGCAGGAGGCAATCCCAACTCCTTCATCTGGTTTCTGTTTAATGGACAACAATACGGAGTTAGCTGAATTAAGTAACTGTCACCACAGTATGTAGGAGAAAGGTGAGAATATGGAGAAATATATAGGCCCATGTGAAACAAGGGAAGGGTTGCTTCTGTACAGCCAGCTTCTGTCACATTCAGTTGTAGCATAGTATAGGTTAGATACAGTGAGAAGACTTCAGGCTTGAGGGGAACATGGTGGAGCTAATGGCGAACCTGGAGAAAGGTGCTGGAGTAAATCACAGTGACTGAGTAATTAAAACAGCGTAGTGCAATCTGTATGATGGTGTTTTCTGCTTCCTTTAAACTGGAGCTATCTTTTCTGCAAGTCCTTAACTAGCACGTATACTGCAGATCTGAACTTTGAAAAGTGCCTTAAATGCAATCCCTGAGTTTCAATTACATTTGTCATGTTCCAAATGTGAATAGAATAGTATAGTAGTGTGATTGCTGTATCTCTGCTCTTCTCCTTTCTAAATACACAGGATATAACAAAAATTAGAAAGACTTGTTTTCCTGTATTACCAAAGCATTGGGGTTTTTTTAAGTCGCTTGAGTTATTTGCGTGCTGAAAAGTGAATGGATAGAATCTTAAGAAATTCTGTGTGTTACCTGTGTTTTTTAGTTAAATACAGTTAGATAACTCAAAAAATGCCTGACTTTCCCCTGGATATTGATGTCTTTCATCTGTCTCAAACTGGAATGCTATCAGCCCATCATGGCAGGCAGAGAGGAGCACTATCTGTACTATTCCTGAAATACTTTGGGTAATGCATGTGTCTTTCTGTATTACCGTTGCTGTATTTCAAGCAGTACTTGTTGTTATATAATCCCTAAGCAGTTCGAAAACAGCAACAAGTTGTTTCTTTTACTGTTTCTGCCCACAGTGAGTAGTGGTCTCAGTTTACAGAAGACACCGGATTAGGGTATTTCCAGCAGCAGGCCAGCTGAGCCCCTTAGAGTCATGAAGGAGAAGGGTAATTCAGGCCAGGCAGCAAACGGCGTGCATAGGACCTCCTGATAAAGCAAGGGGACAGATGGAATGGGGCTCTGAAATAATTCTGCTCCTGAATGTACCAGATTAATCCTGCTATTTTTGAGGGGTCTGATTTCTTCTTTCATTTGTTTTTAGTTACTTACTCATATGCCACTTTTGTGCTTTGACTATTCTGTTGAAAGGCTGCGTTGGCTTGGATACTTTTTTTTTCCTTCTTTTTCTCCCCTAGGGCAATCTAGACTCTTTGTGGCTTCTGTTGATGGAGGGATTTCCAAGCTGATGACGGTTTAATATTCTGTGTTATTGTTGACCTCATGAGTGCTTGCAGGAAGATCACCAGAGAAAAGAGAGCCATACGAATATTTATCTCTGATAGAAGTGCAACAATGATTTTTAGCATTAGCTTATTAATTTCCCTTATTAAGGAAACTTTGAGCTTGCAGAAGGTGACTGGTTAGATGTGTTCACTTATTGTTTAGGAGAGTCGGGTGACAGTGTGGCTTCTACCTGTTCTGTAATATCTGCACATACGGTTTGAACTGAGAGCCAGAGCTGAATCTTGGAGACTTTTCTCCTGCTGTCCATTCAGTCTGTGCCTTACTAGTTGGGTTTGCCAGCAAGTAAGTGTCATCTTTTTTGGGCTCATTTGCCTTTCACTGAAAGGAAGGCAAGGAGGGTGTGTGGGAGGTCACCCCGAGTCCTGTTTTGAATTTCGTACCTGAGCTGCAGTGCTTGTTTATTGCTGGTGTCTCATATTTCAGTGAATGCACTTCTTTATTTAAACCATATAGTTATTTACTTATAATGCATGTTGTCTGACCATATGGTTCACACAAGTGGGATACAGCTGTTCAAGTAACCTTTTTTCACTTCTTAGTCTAATGGATTTTTAATTTGACATGACTGTGACTCTATGGGAGGTGGAGTTAGACCCCCTCCGCTCATACAGTCTGTTGTTAGCCAGAGGAAACAACTCCTGGTACTGGGACCAGAATGCATCAGACAACCAAGCCACCTGTAGATGCAGCTTTCTCCTTTCTGTATACTAAAATATGAACTTGAGACTTCAACTCATACATCTGCTGTGGGGAAGACTTTAACAAGTGCCTACTTGTCTTCCTGCTGTCATGCCTGCTGAAAATGCCTATAGGCTTAGTCTGATAGTGTAGTGAAGATGCAGAAAAATCCATTTCCTCATAATGCTGTCACACTAGTTGTATATTAGCAGGGTTTCAGTGTGAACCTGTGCTTAGTTTGCTCTGTATGGGATCTTTTGTTTTGTTTTTTGTTGCCATCCATGCTCTCAACTTTGTGTTTACATCGTGCTGTTAAGCGTATTTGATACGATTATAATCCTGCTTTCCTAGGTAATGTCAGAGATGCATAGGCACCCCGTGACTGCTTGGCATGCGTGTCAGTGGTGGGTACCGCACTGCGGAGCATGGAGACTGAAGCCTCCATGCTGCATCGGCCAGCTCAGGACATGCTCGTGTGTCACATAATGTGATCTGACAATCATCTGCCCCTGTGGTTTGCTGCTACATCCATCTCTGGAAGCTTTCTCAGAACAGAGTAACTGCTTCCTGACAGAGATGACAAGTAAAACCTCCACGGATTGACAGGTTCCCGTACCCCGCGATAAGGTGCAGCGAGCTGTTACTCCCCTGCCTGTTGAGAACCAAGCATATACAGCTGGTTTGTCCTATCTGCCTGGCAAGACTGGCTGGTTCTATTTGTGGCTACGGATAAGAGCTGATAAAAAGTCCAAAGAGCTGCAAATGGTGTGGCCTGTCCCCCAGAAGGTGAGCTCTGCTGGCCTCCCGATAGGCAAAGAATTTCAGGCAGTTAACAGCTGACTGGGAGCTGGAGTTAACAGGGGAATGATGGACAGCAGAGGGATAAGAGACATTTAGGAGTGCACCTCCAGGAGCACTACTCATAAAACAGCCAAAGACCAGTTCTCTAACAAAGTTAGTTACTTTGCTAAGGAATTACACTGTTGTGTATTGCAAGTGCAAGTTTAATTGGATTCTGTGTTGTCTTCAGTTGTAATAAATAACTTTTCATTTCTGTTTTACCAGGAGCGTGGTACTCTTGCCATACCAAATTGTTAATGGTTACCAGGCAATGGAAGCAGCAGGCTGAGAGGAGGGAGAGTTAGGTGAGGAGGTTGGAGAGGGAACAGACCTTGTTTTACTTGTGTCTTTAATAAGCATTGACATCAACAAGAATGAATTAGTAGCTTGTAAAGAAGTAGAAAGTTTTCCTTCTAAGCATCTGTGTACATGAATTTGCAGTGAATAGTCTTAGTTTTTCCAGAAATGTCTGTTAGATATGTAAATGTGTGTGGGATCAGGCCCTAAATTATGATGTGCATGAGCAGAGATTTCAGTATCTCAATTTAAATTGTGATCTGATACAAATGGTAATTTTCTATCATTGTCAGTTGATTACAGTTCATTTTACCCGATTGCATGTACCGGGAGAGGAAACTTTGAGGCTACCAAAATTGCTATAATAAGACTTTATTGCTTAGCCTATGATTCATCTTCTAGGTTAGAGGGAAATGCTGGTTTCAATACAGTGTATTGCTTAACAGAACAAGCTTACGCTTTCATAGTAACAGTGTAAAAGTTTACATAGCCTGATTTTGGTACTTGTAGAGATAGGTTGGAGTTTCTTAACAAGGTAATGCAGCATTTGTGGTAGGACTGTTTCAGATACTGAACAGTGTCCCTGATCTTGATGCTGAATATGAGTTGGAAAACATCGTTAACTTCCTTATGGTAGACTGTCCTAAAAAATAAAAACCAAAAAACATCCTGCCATGAGAATATGGACGGTGTCCTAAAGTTTCTAGTGCTCACTATGCAGCATAAATGTCTGTACTTTGATTAGTCTATGCCAGGTGGAAATGTTTCACTGTGTGTGAATGTTTTACATGCTATAGCAATATCAGATATCAAAAGGCAATTACCAGTTAATATTCTTGCAAATTATAAGGCAAAGCCAAGTCTTGGCATACAGGAATCACTCCACAAACCCACGGTATCCCATGGAGAAGAAACTCTTAGCTTCTATTAAAACATTGTTATAAATAAGCATAAAGCAGTTTCATAATTATGGAACAAGTGTGCTAACTTTCTTCTTTTGAGTCAGATGTCTTTCAAGCTTATTTAGGAAAGCCCACTGCCAGAATCCCTTGTGATGTATTTAGGTTCCAGGCACGGGTCTGTCTCTTTTGTGTGATGACTTTTGCAAGGCTACATCATCTGTAGCTCAGTGAGCTTGACAGGGAAGGGGGAGGGTTCCTAAGTTTAGATTTGGGGATGCTCTGTCATCTTTGACTTTGAACTGGATCTTCCTCCCTTGAAGGACTGGGAAGAAGTTAGGGTCATGTAAGCAGACACTGTATCAACAGGCTGGCATGTGTTTTAAATCATTAGTTCTTTGACCTTTGATCTGTCATCAGATTCCTTCAGTGGAGCAGGAGGAGGCTGCAGACTGGCTGCTGGGTAGTTACCACTATTAATAGTTCAGTGACATGGATGGAAAGTGTAAATATGATGACATTCTTGCAGTCGATATCCAGTGCACTGTTTGGAAAGATCTCTGCCTTTCCACAAATGCTTCTGAAGCAGAGACTGATCTGTGGACATGGCAATGTAACTGGTGGATAGAATGTGCTCCTTCCTGAGAACTGGGAAATTATACGAGGTCCCTTGAAGCTCTGAATCACTGAACCAAAGAGCCTTCTTTCTATAAAAGCTCTCCAGGCTTGTTATTCTCTTTCAATACACCATGGTTCTGCTTGCCAGCTTGTGAACTCCCCTTTTCAGCTTGGTTATTGAAACAGCCTTTCACATCATTAAGTCTTTTTATTTTTCTCAGGAGTGCTTGTATTTTATTTTTTTTCCTAAATCTGAGTGTTTCAGTGGTCATTTAAAGAAAAGGGCATTTCTAGTCATTAAAATATAAACCATTGGAAAATACGAAATGCTTTAACAGTAGAATACCCATGAAAAGGTCAGAAGTGCTACAATATCTTGGTTTGGATGGTCAGGACTTAGGGGATCTGACCATCTGCATCCTTTATCCATGGTAGAAAGTGCCATGGAAGGGAATGAAGAAGAGTTGAGATTTTAGGTGTGAAAATGAAAGAGAAGTACTTGTTGAAGAGATTAGTACACAAATCCAGTGAAAAAGTGAAAAGGTAGGCTCGCTGTTATCTGTGTGCACCGGGAGACCCAATGATGGACAGCAAGAATACGTCTGGGGACAGCAAATCAGATTTGAACAGATTTTAGAAAATCCAGGGGGCAATGGGATTCTGCTGTCCCTGGTGAGCTAATGGAGGTTAAAATTTCTCCCGTGACAGGAAATGGGATTTGGATGTGAATTCATGCATTCAGGTAGCTTGGTATGGAAGCAAGCCTCAGCTGCAGCTGTGAGAGTAACTGCCATTTCTGTACTTGTGTATCGTAGCTGCTGTGTCCTGAAGCCTGTTCTTCTTGCGGTAATTCCTACTGGTATTTCTCTTTGGGTTCAGGCAAGGGCCTGGGAAGTTTCCTGTGAGATAGCCTGGTTTCCTGCAAAACGACCCTAACCCTCCCGTAACCTGTAAGCAGCAGGGAGAGCTTTGTCTCATTAGTGGTAGTAGCCTTTGGGATGGCAATGGGCTGTTTCAGGGGTGCAGCAGATTTTAAACTATATCCAACCCCTCGGCACTGAAAGCCACCAGCCGTCCTCAACACTGGTGGGAAATAGTCTTCATAAGAATTCCTGAGGATCTCTTGCTGCCTGCTGAAGAGGCAGGGGTGAGGTGACTGCGAGCTTTGACAGTAGGGCTCAAACTGTACCCGTAGTTCTACCTCACACTGTTCTCCCATCCTCTGACCTTTTCCTGCATTTCTACTTGTTTTTAATAGCAATGTCCTATTTTATTTGGGTCTTTTTTTCCAAATTATTTTTTCTGTTTCCATATAAAACACTGAATTGTTAATTTTTGCTTTAGATGTTGACAGGAAAAAAAATCCCAAGCAGTTTCATCCCATTGTGAAGTGGATCCTTGTTTTGCTTTTGGGGTTTTAATACTACTAATGGCAATTGGTTGTCACTGATCTTAGTGTAGTTGGGCCTGAGGTCTCTTTCAGTGACCAAACATTTGACAGGAAATGAAATTAATTGCACTGCTTGGCTGATACTGATGAATGCTGACAGATGCCATGTCAGATTTTAACAAGCTACTGGATCCCTTTGAAAGTAGAGGACCAGCAGGATGCTTTACAGGTGCTTGATGAGTGGGGCAGAGCATCCTCATGAGAATATGAAAAGTTGCTTGGGTTTGTTGTCAATGTGTCTTTCATTTGCCTGACTTGTTTCATAAGTCTATGGATGAGGTAGGTGTGGTTTTGTTCTATTTTTGCATCCTTGGTTTGCATATTTGTAAATTTTTTAGAGCGATATCTTATCTAGGTAGTTATAGCCAAGATATCCCGGGCTAAACTTTTGACATTTTTCCACTGATTGCATTTTCTTTATGGTTCATTTCCCACAGACCCATTAATGACTTTGATCTCCACCTAGTGCTTAGTTTAATGTGAAAGGTGGTTTAAATGGTTGAGTGATTCTTGCTATTGTTTCCATTCCGGTGCACAAAACACTGATACTTCAGTTGGGAAGCTGTCACTTTGCACCATTATATATGGCTGTTGTTTGCTTGCTGTTGAGCTCAGGTATTGGCTATTGGTTGTTAGATTGCTAGAAATATATGCATGTCAGGTGTGGACTGGGAAGCTTCCCCTTGGAGTATTGTTTCTATCTACCGTGTTAAGGAGAAAACCAAAGCAAGCTGACCTTGTGTCATGGCGTTGATTAGGAAGTTGATTAAGTTAAAACTCTTGAGCTCATCTGAAAATCACTGATCACTAGTGGTTTCAGTTGAGTGAATGCTTGCATTAAATGCTTGGGGGTTTCACTCAAGTGCCCCACTGAGAATGACTTGTGTACAGCAGTGCTCAGTAGTCACACAGGCGGGATGTTTGAAATGGAAGGTCAAGATTTTCCAAGGGGAGTGGAGAAGAGTTTAGCACCTAGGCTAGAGGGTGCTTCTCATGGGGACCCCAGACCAATTTAGGCGAAGAGGGGAGAATTGCAGTGTCATCTTTTTCTCAGGAGGTATTTTAGCTGCTAAACCTTTCTCCCATTTGTTCCATGTATATAAAGCTCTTTTGACTTCCCAGTAAAGTCAATCCGTTGAAATGAGAAGAGATTCCAGAACCACTAGGAATGCTGGACGCAGTTCCAGATAGCTTGGATCAAATTGCATCTCTCATCAGCGTATACCGAAAAAAATCTCCAGTACCAGGAGTGTGACAAGCACTTATCAGGATCTCTGTTACAGCCTTTGCAAAAAGCTGTATGCAGTTTCCTAATGGTGCCTTGTAGCCTTTCTGCAATAGTAGAGCTGCAGCATGGCTTCTGAGATTTACTGTTCTCATGTCATCTTCTGATGATACTTCGATGTACATTCATTCTTTAAGTGACTTAAGGAACGAGAGGTTATGCCTTCAAGAAAATTGTTGATAAGAGGAATAAAACAAAGGCAGAGAAAGATTTCGTTCACCTGAAATGTTGAAACTTTAATAAGAACATGAACCTTGCTTTAATCAATACAGGATTTGTTAAGTTCTTTCTTTTAAAAAATGGATTTTTTCTGTGTATTTGTTTAGATGTAGATGATAAACTGAAACAGTGCCAAATTCCTTTCTCCCTTAAAACAAGAAATCCATTATGTCCTGAGAAATAACTGTTATGTGAATATTTCCACATTTAAGAACAGCACCATTATTCTGTGAAGCTTAGAAATACAAGAAAGAAATAAAACCCCAACAGGAAATTGAATTTGTGCCTTATTTAATGCATGGTGACAAAGCAGATTGTTAGACTTTTAATGAATAGCATTCGCTTCTGCAAGCTGAGAGCTCATAGAGTCTGCCTGTGTGATTCTGTTTCTGCAGTGCTGAAACAATTTTTACTTAACATCAACATGGAGTTACTTTACTAAGGGCCTGGTTTTTCAACTCTCACTGACAATAACCCCATGGAAATCCTACATAATGCTCGGGAGGATCAAATCCTACTTCCATCCACTTTGAAAAAATCTGATCTCTTCATTTTCATCCTATCCGTTAAAGCTTGGAAGCAACTCAGTTTAAGGATGATTGGAGTCCCATGGAGACCACAGACGGTCGGACTGCTCTTGAGCAGCACCTTCTGTCATAATAGCCCAGGCCTGCATACACAGACCCTGCGCTGATGGCATCTCCAAACTTTTTGTGCTTCAAGGGTACAAAGTAGTAGCTCCAGAGAATAGGTAAAGTGAGAAAAACCTTGTAGGTCTGTGTTTCCCATACAGTGTGAGGCAGGACTGTATCCCAGTTTATTCCATTCACAAGAGAGGCAGGATGGGCTGTCTGGAATATGAAATTCTTTGATGTCAGACTCTGAGAAAAAGGCAGAGTTCCTCTGGGAGCTGTTGAAGATAATGGGTTTCTATGTTATTTAAAAAAAAGGCAGTGATTTCTTTGTTTTTAATCTCTATGCTTGTGGTACTTCAGGGCATAGAAATGCTCCCCAGTTACCTCCTGTTTCAGAAGGGAGGTTCTGGTCATGTAAAATGGAATTTCCTCCATTGTATCAAGCAGGAAGGGTTTTTGGGGAAATGTTCTCCTGTAAAACTGTTTCCATGTGATGGATGTTTACAGAATCTCTCTCCGTTTTTGCCATCTCAAGCGCGGTTTAAGCATCGCTATGGGCTCTACTAATTAATTCTTTTGAAGTTGTTTTTCCCATCAGCATAGGAGAAAACAAAAGAACATAATTTAATGTTTCATATTAATTGTCATCGTTTTGGTATTTGTTTTTCTTTGATGACATGATATTTGTATCACAGCAATTTCCTAGATCACACTATTGGGATGTATTTTACGGATGTAGTGATCACATCTGATTTCTCTTCATTGCCTCTGCTGTTTGTGGCATGAGCGATGCTGGGCAGATGGTCTTTCTTTTTAATAAAAACAATCACAATTGGTCCATCTTTTCTGTGGTATTTCTACAGTAGTTATAAATATGTGTGCTAAGGCAGTATGTTTAAGCTTGAGGGGATTTATTGTCAGACCCATGACTTCTGTGCAGTTGCAAAAATAAAAAAAAGCTGTTTAAATCCCTTCCTTGTTTGTACACCACACTGTGCAGCAAGTGTGGATGCAGTCGTGTTCATCCTTTCTGATTTGATCTCTGACTCAAAGTGAAAGCAGCGTTTTTTCAACCATGGATGTTAACAGTTTGGGTGACCCTTGTTTTGCCGATGTAGCTTAAAGCTGTGATTAGTGATGGGAACACATGTGCTAAATTGTCTGCAAAAATCCGTTGTAATGTGGGGTTGCCAGGACTTGTCTTTAATTCTCGCAGATTGGTGCGTGCTTCCTGCTGTGAGTACGCCAAAGATGATGAATCTGCTGGTGGTTCACATCGTAAGCAATTCTGCTTGTCCCCGAATTCATGATTTGCCAGTATGAGAGAAATTAACTCATTCTGAGTTACTGACAAAAAGAATAAGAGATTGAGTGGAAAGGAGATTTCAGAAAGAAAAGGGCAATAGAGGGAGCTTCTTTTTAATACTAGTAATTACTGCCTTTCAAAGACTTGCCAAATAATTTTATCCCCTATTTTCATCACTAGGCTTGAATCTCTGTGGCCACACGAAAGGGGTAGAGCTTAATAACTGTGAGTGCCTGAACCCTTTCATTCAAAGCTTGTGGTGTTTTCTGCAAGCAATGATCTGCCACAGACCTCTGTGTGATACGTTGAAGCTGGATTTTCAGAAGCTAGAGCGGAGCTTGCATTAAAAGTTGCTTTTGCTCATCCCACCTTATTAGACCCACTGCCAAGGCAGATATGAGAATTTGCACTCCTTGTCCCAAGCACCTTGCAATTTCAATTTTCAAGGCAGGTAGCTAATAAGATATTAGCCCATTGTAATGAGGAGAGAATGAATGTTGTGCACAATATTGTGCTTGGAATTTCTGGCAGAGAAATGAATTGAACCCAGTTCCCCTGGTAATCTTCCTGTATTTCATACTTTAATTTTTCAAGGACTCTATAACTGCAGCGGCCTAGAATACTGCTTATTTATTTTTCATTAGTAATCAGAATTCCTGGTACTTGATATTTCTGATATTTGATCTGGATGTACTTGAATGTTATGAAGAGGGATGAGATGGAATTGCTTGCCTAGTAAGAGTTAAGCAAACGTTCTAGACTGCTGTGAAGAGTAGCTTCTCGTACTGAATTACACAGATGCAGCAATATACAGAGTAGCAGTAGGAGTGACTGAAACCAAAATGCCTGTGAGCTGCCATGTGTATATTTGTTTAAGAATTCATCTAGTAACTCCTACTTACGCTTTCTCTCTGAGGTGAAAAAGAGGACTTTTTAAAGCTTCCATGAACCAATTAGTATTTTTGGTGCTGTCATGGTTTAACCCAACAAGCAGCTGAACACCATGCAGCACACTCACTCAACTCCCTCCAACTCCCTGGTGGGATGGGAAAGAGAATTGCGAAAGTAAAAGTAGAAGAATATGGGACATTAAATAGGTAGGTTCAAGCTCTTTGTTCAACCCAAGCTAAAGCAGAATTGTGAAATTCAGTCTCCCATGACACTTTATCTTCATAGGAGTTGGCTGTTCTGGGATGTGTTGCTTTCTGTGTTGACCAGAAATGCCAATGTAGCACTATGAATATTTTCTTAAAGAAAAACGGGCACTGGGTTGTGATGTCTTTTGGTTTGGCTGAATAAGCATTTAACAGTGAAAAACTGCCAAGTCACACAGATCCTACACTGGTCCTTCACCCTTTTACTGATACAATTATTTTTCTGAATAGAGTTATACATGGCCATAAATCTATATCCAAATAATAGAGTGGTTTATCTAATCCATGAAGTACAGAAAGTATAGTGTATAAAAGAGTAACACAAGACCAATGCAGATTAGGCACTCAAAGGTAACAGTAGTTCTTGGGGCATTACTTTGTTCAGAACACAAGTGGGGAACACTCTTTATTCCAATCTGCTTTATGCAGTGCACTGTTTTATAGTTGGGCAACTTATATCATGAAGTGTGTATGGTGGAGGCATGGCTACATTTTTAATGTTTGATTGTCTGCATTTTTTTCCTGCTATTTATGTCTAAATTAATACTTTAAAATTAACCTGAACATTTTAAATCATACTTTTAAAGCAAAACAAAAAGCATTAAGGTAGTGATGGTAGAGCAGCTCAGTGTTATCCAGGGACTGGAGAAGTTTATCTAAACCATACAACATTTCTAAAATATCCATTGTTTCAAGAAGACGCAGCACCTAGAAAGCTTTTTAAAATAAAGCACATACGTGCTTGAGGAAGAACGTATACTAGTGGATAAAGTACTAAAATCTGTTGTATTTATGGAATCATAGATTTTCTGCTGCTAATCTCAAGTCCCAGAAGTGAAAGCAAGATTGCATTGGTACAAATTACTCTGACACCTCCAGTCATCTAGTTAATCATGTTAGTGGAGGTCTTGGCAAGGACCAAGTACATGGAAGTTATGGTTATGTGGGTTCCTCCAAGAAAAGTCTTTATGACAAGCTTTCTTGTAGTCAGAGGATACCAACCATCTCCTGGGATGTCAAGGCCTGTAATGACAGGAGGAGAAAGCAAAAGCATAGATTGTTGCTCTCATCCTTAGTAGGCACATTTTTCCAATCTCTCTGTGTGTTTTTATTCTTCCAGTATGTGGCTGTGACTTGGCACAAGGAGGCTTTTTCATCAAGAATGGGGAATATCTTTGCACCTTGGATTACCAGCGCATGTATGGTACCCGCTGCAACGGTTGTGGGGACTTCGTGGAAGGCGAAGTGGTGACAGCTCTGGGAAAAACTTACCATCCAAGCTGCTTTGCCTGTACAGTTTGCAAGTAAGTGATCCCTTACCGTGTGACATCGTGTGAGTCCAGTACAAGTTAAACAGGAAGAAAGGTATCACCATGAGACACAATTCTCAAGACATATTTCTCCTTGAGAAGCATTTGGTTGGAAAAGTCTGACTTTGAGGGCCTTCAAAATACCACTCATTTATTTGGGGGACACAGCTTCTCTGTTACATATAATTCCCTGTTCTCAGAAGATTATTCTCATATATGAAAGAATTAAATATCAGGCTTACATGTTGAGATAATGGATGTGGGTTGAATTGAGCTCAAGTGATCAACCCAACTTGATGGGAGAAGTTAGGTAAAGCAGAATTCTGGATACTACAGTAGAGAAGTAATTCGGACTATAAGAACAGTTAAACAATTGAGAATATACTAGAAACTCATTTTCACATCATACGAGAACACATGGCTCTGAGACAGCTCTGATCCCCCTCTTCTTCACAAATACTATTTCATGTCCCCCGTAAGAGACCCAGTCTTCAGTTCTGCAGGGAATAAAATCTGAGTATTCATGTGGCAGACTTACCCTAATCTTTCATAGCTATCTCTGGTAAGTAGTTTAAGTACTTTGTCCTATAGCCTGATACATTTTTCAAGAACTTTTCTATTGAAAGTATTTTAATCTTTTTTCCATTTGGTATTAAACAGTGTATGAATTTACTGCATGTTGGTAATCATACCTATATGTTTCAGCTTTATTTCCCGAAGAGTGTGTGAAAGTAGGTGATACAGTACAAAAGATGGCATCCATTTTCTGTACATTGACTTGCATCAATCTTTTTATGTTGAATGAACAAAAGATAAGCTGTTGAATAGATTCATGAAATGCAATACTGCTGCTGATTTATTTATGGCCTACTAAGGAATGGCAGTAAAAATGTCTTAAACATCTTATTTTGTGGAAACAAGCAGATGTTCACTTGTTAAGCGCAGTTTTGGAGTGAGGTGTGGTGTAGCAGGGCCTATACTCAGCAGCTAAAGATACTTACTAAAGATTTGAACCTTCTCATTTTAGTGAAGTGCTCATACAAAATGTTGTTCATCCTCAATTTTATACACTGAATAAGACTTAGCAGTAATGCCAGCTTCTGCCTGACACACATTCTTAACATTTTGTTGGGTTCAGCAAATAATCTCAAACTTCACAGTGCATTCAGGCTTTACCTTTCTCCTAACATCACCTGCACAGGTAGCAATTACAGCGGTGGTTCTGTAATGTAGCTACCCATTTTAAAGCTCTAGGAGAGTTAATGTGAATAGCACTTCATTTTTTTTTTAACTGCTACATCCACTGTAATAAAGTAATATATTAATTGCTGAATGCAGATTAAATTAGTGTATTTATCAGTGACTAGCTCCACATTGCTCTGAGTTATCTTCTGTACTATTTGCTATTCAGAACATCATGCTGAGACCATCATAAACGTAGCTGTTGTGTCTAAGCAGATTTCACTGTCGTATACTCTTTAGATAAAGTATATCTGAAAACTTTTTTTTTTAACCAAAGTACAAGGCAAGCTCAACCTCTGCTCTGCTTGCCTCCACAAATTGGATTTCTTCCAGTGCCTGGCTTTGCCAAGGCCACATTGCAGAAACTATTAGGCCTGAGTTCCATAAAATATTGATTGCACTGGGGAAAGGCAGCAAACTGAAGGCATAGGGAACAGAGGAAATTTTCTGGCATAATCTTTGCTAAAATCAGTTTTCTCTTAAACTCTCCAGGCGTCCATTTCCACCAGGTGATCGAGTTACCTTTAATGGAAGGGACTGTCTCTGCCAGATGTGTGCTCAGCCAATGTCCTCCAGTCCGAAAGAGTTGTCTGCCTCAAGCAGTGAGTATGCCCTCTTCTTTCTGAAGCCTCTCGCTTTCCTGGGCTCATCAGCATTTCGTTGAAACTAAATGAATGCAATCTTTTGGAGTTTGTATTTTATTTTTCTTCACCTTTTTTATCCTTTTCCGCATGGAAAGTGTCTGGTGCTACAGGTGGGAAGAGGCACTTACACATTTCAATATGAATAACTTACTTTTCCCCAGTGATTGGATTTTTAATGGGCTGATTTTCTTTTATACGCACTGGAAAAGTATGTACTTGATGAAATCTGAGGTTTCAGACTTGATAGATTTCATTTTATTTTTCATGTATAATAGTACAAGTTTAAGTATTTAAGAGAGGACAAAATCAGAGGAAATTAATTTTCTTCTACTATTTAACACTTTAATTTAATTAAATTATCCTTTAAAAGGACTATTGCCAGGATTATGCCTCCAGTGGACTGATACCACAATGATACTGTGATCAGAACCTCAAGAAATCATTATGACAGAGAAAGCAAATTAAATGGGAAGGAGAGTATGAAGAAAGTTTGGGAGGGAAATTAACTTGGTTTGCTGTTGGGTTTTAATGCTTTTAAAAGATAATTTATAAATTACTGATATTATTCTCTGGTAGTTAATTTTTGAAATCTTTGGGGACTTCTGACTCTTTCTCTGGCTGCTGGATTGTACTCAGCACTCCAATCTGTGATGATTTAGCCAGTATAGTTGTATAATTCAAAATGGCTACACATTTCCTTTTGCCTCTAGGTAGTCTTCCACCAGTGCTGGTTTCTTTCAGGGAGCCGCTGTGTGTTTTGTGCTGCTACTTGGCTTTGAAAACCTCGGATTATAAAGTGCAATGCAAAGGCGAAGTTGGATAATGTTTTGTACTCAGCAGATGAGTTGAATGAATCTCAGGTTATCTGATTTGCCTGAGAACATGTAATCAGACACTTAGCAAAATGGAAAATGGGAGCCTTTTTTTTTCATCGTGCAGTTCTGTCTGCTAAGTGATAGTTTTGCATTATAACTGTAGATTTGGAGCTTAAAATACACAGACCTAACCAGTTATGGAAGAATTTAGGAACCTGAAAAAAGCCTTACAAAGTTTACCAACTAGCATATGAGGTACTTCAGGCACCCAGAGAATCCTTCTGAGATAAAGGGATGTGGAAATGTCTATTTCTTTGAGTTACTGATATTTAGGAGGCATAATTGACAAGGAACTACAAGGTAGAGGGACCTTGGGCAGTACTGATGTTCTTTTCCTGTGTGTCACAGCACTGGTTCCCAAACGACTGGTGTTCAGTGACAGAAGTATCTGGGTCACACTGCGTCTGGTTCTCAAAAAGTAGCACACTTGTCCAGCAGTGTGGCCACTTCCCAGACACATGTCCAGGTGCCTAGACCTTCATTTTTAAAAAGTACCATCCCAGGTTGCATTTCCTTTTGAGTACACAAGAGGTGTTGTGGAAGGTACAGCTGAGAGCAGAGCAGCTGTAGAGAGATCCCCCACACTCAGGGCAGACATGTGAGGTGGTGCCAGGAGTGTGCACTAGCGGAGCACAGACCAGCAGTCTTCTGGCTCAGGTATCATCTTTGGAATTCTGGAGACAACGTGTCTTTGAACACAGTTTAATGCGTTTCCTTCTTCCTCAGAGATTTTTCCCTTAGGCACTCCACTGCACTATTTCCACAATAAACCACTTCAGTAATAAGAATGTTTTGTTATTTCTTTACCTGAGATTGAGCCCTTTCTCTGTTGGTTCCTTGTCTGGGTGCTAATAAGGAAGTTCTAGCTATTTCTGATTACCTTTTTGCTGAAAGGTCGGATCATTTTAGTGATGTGCGTGAACTAATTAAGAAATCACATTTCAAATAAAAAGTGGACTTTCTAGATGGATAGGAAAACACGCCATATCCAAAAGATACTAGAACATTACAAACACCTAATGAGTTTTTCATTTGAAAAATTCATAATCTTTTAAAATGATGATGGAGACTTTCACAGTTTCCTTTTCTTCGGTGAAATAGATACTTGTCTTAGATGTGCCGAGATATCCAGTACTGACACAGTTTGGAAAGAAGGACAGGGAAGATGTATCGACTCCCCTTTCTTTGTAACAGTCTCTCCTGTGAGTCAGTAGCATTACAGTACAGCCAAGATGCGGACCAGAGTTTTCAAAATGGCAAGCGCTACATGTGCATAAATCTTTGGTACAGCTGTTCCCTGGCCAGCCGGCGTCCACGTGGAGATTTCACAATACTGGTTTGTATGTTTTTCCTTGTCTGATTTGTACATTATGTTCTGGTTCAAAGAATGTAAGTTCTCTAGGACAAATGCTTTCATGCCTATCAGTACAGAGTCTGACAGAGTTGGATCCTGGCTCACAACCGGGGATCTTAGCTCTATTGTGATATAAATAATAAGCTTAATGCTTAATGAACTTGTGGAGAAAGATATCTTTGTTAATTATTCAATAGCCTTATCTCTCCAAATAAGATGCAGTAAAGCTCCCAGTAAATATCTGAAACTTTCAGCAAGGTTTTTGGTAATGCTGAAGTAGAGCAGAGCCAACATACTTTACCTATTGACAAAAAAGATGGGTAGGAAAAAACAGGAATCATCTTTTGCCACACTGCCCAGAAAGTGGGTGGAAAATGAGATTGTTTTTGAAACAACAAAGCATTAGAATGGAGAAGCAGCAAACTTGCTTTGCAGTCCTCCTTCAAAGACTCTCTAATTCTTAATGCAGTTTTGCATTTGGGACGTAGCTATCCTTTCATCAAATAGAGATATAGGTGATTGCTGCCAGTATTCAGGAATACCGTCTGAGCTGATTTATAGGCATCACAAACTTCTCCTCTAGATGTTAGCTGAGTGGATTGAATGGATGCAAAATTCCTTTTAATTGTAGTTCTTGTGAAAAGTCTGCATCTAGGATTTGTAACTGTTTAGCTACATTTGACTCTGTTTTCATTGTTTCGTTCTTTATCCTTCTTTCCTGAGCAGTCTGAAAACTCCAAGTCCATGGGGAAGACTTAAAAAGTGAAAGGAAGGAGCTGGCTGGCTATTTGGAAGCAAGCTATCTGCAGTGATTTTTGGCTTTAAAGGGTGTTAAGCAACATCCAGCTCATGAGTTTGAGCTCATTCTTAGGAAATAGCCTACATTTTCACACTCTGTGTCCAAGCTACATAGTATATAGATATTGTACAAATACTTGGCACGGATGAGGATAGGCCTTAGTGTAAGACACTGAGCCCCATTTTGCATTATGGGGTACACATTCACAGTATCCATAAACAGTGAATGCACGGGGAAACTTAGGATCAGCAATTTTGGGTTTGAGCATGCATTTTAAAATACAATTTTAGAGATCCTGTGTATCATTTTGAACCTTAAGGGTTCATTTTTTTTTTGTGTACCCTAACAGAGATTTTTCTCATTTCAGAATTCCTGCTTTATCTGCTAAAGATACAGAAACATTCACATATTTCAGTGGCATTCAAGCCTGCATACCTGTGTTTAGGTACTGGAGGTTCAGTTGAGGATCTTGGGGACTTTACAGAAGGGGCTTGTGTAGCCCTATATCTCTTTTTTTTCAATTTACCATAGATTCAAGACATACCACAGACATCGTTGTGGTTTGATTTCAAACACTGTGATTTAAATCACTGATTTCAATTGTAGTTTACATAAGAACTCAGGAAACTTTGATTAGAATAGTTGATTGTAACCTTGGTTTACGTTTAGATTTTTAATTATAACAGGCTAATTGATAAGCATGAGGATACTCCAAATCTATAAACATTTACTTAAACTGTACCACTCTGCATAAATTCATCCTATTCTTTAACATCTATATTTTTTTTCCTAATGACAATTTTTTGGTCATGATTTATGTCAAGATCTAGTTGAATGGAAACCAAGAGTCATAAATGCATAAAATAGCATTGTGGATTTTTTTTTAGTTACAGAACCTAGCTGAAACCTGCTAGACACATGAAGGAAGTAAATGCATTAACATTTATTTTAATTCTGGAACTGCTGATTTGTCAAGGATCTGTAGCTTATTAAATTATTTATTTTGGATCGCCACATCCTTAAAGTTTTTAAAAGTGGCAGATCTTATCATACCTGAATTTGTTCGTAGACAGGAAAATGAGAGCAAGTTTCTTCTCTGTGTTTTCAGATCCCATTTAGATTTTTAAGTTTGATAAAATTAAAATTTAAAATTTTTGTTTTAAATTAAATCCTTGATTTTTAAATCAGGATTTAATTCTCCTTACTTTAATCTACATTTGATTGTAATAATGTTACAAGGTGAGTATATTTCTGAATTAAAATATTGAGCATATACTGGGTCTAAAATTTTACCCTGCCCCCCTTTTTAAGACTAAAATAAGCAAATCAACATGCACGAAGTGATACAAAATTCAGAGAAATTCTGCAAACCCAAGCACAGTTCCTTTCTGGTAAATGCCATTAGATTACACCTAAGAATATGCAGCTCTTCCCTTAATAAGTCCTTCCAATGCTGATGACCCATTTTTGTGATTACTCCAAGATGATTTATTCATTTGAAGGATGTTTGCAGTTTTTGAGGCATTTCCATAATTTTAATTGCTTACTTGGATACATTTTAGTCCTCACTTATGTTTCATAACAATGGTTAAATTACTTGAGTGGCCTCCATTTACTCAGCTATTTCTTATTTTGCGAGGAATGATATTTTCATTGCTGCTTTGTAATAGATTGCCTTAGATCCTTCTCTCTGTAAAGCATTTTTATAGACTAACCTTTGAGTGATAGAGACAGAGCAGCAACTGTATTGAAAATATAGTTGTGGCAGAGCAGGAGGTTTCTGAATTACGAGTTTTTGTCAGAAAACGTTCCTTCACAAAAATTACTGTTTATCAGGAAGGTGTTTTCAGTCCAGTTTGACCGTTTCTTCTGTATACTTTTGTGTTACGTGTCAATTGGACAGCAACAGTTGTGAATAGACTATACAAGTGTACTAAATAAGTATTGGTTCTTATTTGTCTAAGTGTAACCCCATCTTGAACTTGGAATCAAAACTTGTCCATCATCTTAGCTGTCACTTGAGAAGTACTGATCAAAAGGTAATTCCAGATGAAGTTGTAGAGGAAGTGCAAGGACTTGCTCAGTTCATGGATGCTGCACGAGGAGGCATCGCTAGCTCGGAAAACACAAATGTTGGAGATCTCCAGAGGTGAGAGTATCTGGGATTTGTCACGTTCAGAAAGCCTGTCAGGTCTTAAGTCAGGAACCAGTGGTCACTTTAAAAGAATGTTAGAAGTGAATTAGTTGTTAGCTAGACTTTAGTTTACCATGGGTTATCGTGGCATGAAAACCTTCCTAAATGTTGCTGTATGTTTCATTCCTATTGTTGGAGGTTGTATCCTGTCTGAATTACTTGTTTTCCAAGAGTAACAATTGAAAATTACCCAAAATAGTCTGCAGATGAAGAGACACAATGTGCTAGCCATGAGCTGGGTATTAAACAGTGAAGCTCGTTTGCTAACTGAGCAATTCTCTTGAGGTACTGTGAGCTGGGATTGTGAATTTGAATCCAGTTGGAACTGAGTACTGAAGTGTGGTAAAAGAATTAATAGGGTAAAGATTGGCCTCAGCTTAGATATACCTGGCTGTGGTTTATCCTTCAGAGTAGTCTTGCAGCTGGGAGTCTGGGAGTGCTAAGTGGGGAAAATAAATCTTTACCTTTCCTTTACAGAACTATTAAAAAAATCTTCAATTGTCCGTAGCACGTCTGCTCTTCTTCCTCCTCCTTCATTCACCCTTTGGTTTTCAATTCAGACACCTGCATGAAGGATTGGGTTGAAGAAGAGACTGAGGTTGATGTTACAGAAAAAGGCAAACTTGGTGGTATGTTGCTTGCAGGGACAATTTGCAGGAGTAAGAACTTAAAAGGTCAAGTGGTTTGTCCTCTTTTGGGAAGGAGGTGTGGAAAGATGTGGAAAGAAGGGAAATTCTGTTTCCTTTTCCTGTGTAGAAGGCTAACACAAATGATTACACCTATACAGAGTGGAAAAATAAAAACTTTTGATAAAATAATGTCGTGTTTACACACTAGAGTTGGTCAAGAGTGTTCATCTTTCCAAATCACTTTAAATTACATCAGATGATGAAAAAGCGATTTACAGTAATGATACAAGAAGTACATTAACCCCTTTTTTGAAAGACAAGTCAATGTTAGGCACTCACAGATGGTTAACAGGGACTTGTGTTGCAAGCAAAGAATGCCAGTTCATGCCATTGTGATTTCTTTCCATATTTAATCAACTAAAATAATATTGTTTTCTTTAAATATTTATTTTGAAAATATCAGTTTTTCCCAACTTGCCATTTACAATAAACTGTCAAAGCCATACTCCATTTCTCATGGGAAATTTATTTCCCTCCATTGTATGCACCCAGCCTCTTATTGTTAGATTTTAGGAGTACAAGGCTGCCCACATGGGTTTGTTTCGCCTTCAGCAAAAGGGCAATAGCGGATTTTGTCCTGACAAACATTTTCCATCCTTGCGTTGGCAAAGAGGAAGGGTCTGGCAGCAGATTTCATTGCAAAATTTAGTTATGTACTGAGACTTAAATCCTGGATGTAAAATTCCCTGTATTGTATGTCCTTCTCTGACTTCCAGAACTCATCACTGCCCTGGTGATCAAATGATTATCCTTTACACTTTGAAAGCGCTTATCGTCCTGTAAACAGACAAAGTGAGTTTGTATTTTAGCTTTGACAGGAATATCTTGATGATCTGGAAAAGCCTGTGTGATATTGTCAAAACTTTAAATTTTAAAACAAGGCTTTAAAAGGCATTGCCTGATCTGTGGTTAAAAGGTGACTGAGAAAAGACACTGATCTTCCTAACTCTATAAGAAATTATAGTTGCGCAACCTTCAAACTGCCACAGAAGAATTACTGGGATGTAAGTTGTTTTTCAAGGTGACTAAGAGCTATTTATAAGTCTACTAGAGATTTCTTCAGTGATAGTATTTGCCTCTTTTTTCACTTCCAAATCGCTGTTCCTCATAGCTTGCTCTTGAGGTCCAGCTACATTTGACAGTGTATTTCTTTCTAAGTCAAGTGAAAAATTGTTTGTTTCTTTTAAAAATTCAGATAATAATTAAACTCCTCATTATACCCTGTTTTCCTGTTTCAAAGCAGGAGCCTGCTGGTGCTGTCTTTATTAAACTAATTTATTTGTTTTATAGGGAGGGGAACGGTAACAAAAGGAGTGTAAAAAGGGTATTACTCCTGTGACTCTCGGGGGTTGTGGCAGCTTCAGACTTTATCTAGACCTGTGCTGCTGATAGCCATCAGGATTGAAAGGAACTTTTGGGTGATTTAAGGATGCATTGTTAAGTCAGACTGCAATTAGCTCTGTTTACAGAGATAACCCCACTATGAGCAGAGCTAGCATGCACATGTAAAACTCCTGCATGACTTTGCATAACCATATTCATTAGGACTAAAGCAGTTAAAGAGGATTTCCCTTTCATAAGTTATATGGGGTGAGCAGAGGATGTGAAATAAAGATATAGTTGCTAGTAAATTTTGAAAGCGATCCAAATGGGAGTGGGTGAAGTCAGATGCAGAGTGCTCAGGGTTAATACAGCTGTATCCGCTCTGAGCCCACTGCCTGTGCTGTGATCTGTGATCGGAGCTCCCTGCTATTGGCTGAGAGCAGGGGAGGGAGGCAAAGGAAGAAAATCTACCGCTTAATTTAGGCGGTGACGAATGGGTTGCTGTGCAGGATGTTTCACTCCTGGATGTCTGGGGTGATGCAGACACTAAAAAGGGAAACTCATTTTTGCATCGCATCTTTACAAGCAAGGTGTCGTCGATGGCAGCTCAGCCTGGCCTACATCTTTTAGCGAGGCTGCTTAAGGTGCTTGGAGGGTGGAGGTCTAAATCATATATAATACCATAGTTCTATACTGCTTTCCCTTGTCCTGTCCCCCCACTTTCCCATGCTTTTGGACTGGCTGACGCCACATCACAGCCCATTTGTCCAGGCACTGGCATTTGCTTTGTATCTGAACACATCAAAAGAGACACCCTTCTGGGCTGTTTCATTCCAGAGCTGTAGCTTAAATATGTTAGGAATTATCTTCAGATTGAGCAGGTCTAGCCAGAGTATGTGAAAGACACAACAGGTACGTTTCAGCATCTCGGGCAGAGAATTGTATAAGAAGCTTTTGCTTGGTTAAAAAACAGTGCTGTCAGCTAATGCTGTTATGAGAGAGTGAAATTCAGTTTTTATACACAATGCCTGAGCAAGTGGACATCGCTTGAGGAGGCTGCAGCTGCTGGCGTCACAGGCAGCCCAGGGAGGCTACATCACAATTTGGGTAACTGTATGTCCAGTGCTCTCAAATACAATCTTTTTTTTCCCCACTTCGGTGGATTTTGGGACAATACGTTGTTTTCCTGACATTCCTGAGTAACTTTCTAATGATTGGTTCCTTATTAGAGTCATACTGTAGTCCCTTTATTGAGAAATGACTGTCATACAGCTGAAGATTCTGAGCGTGGGCAAAACACTTATGAACATGTGATACTTCCCATTTCTTTTGAGAATGAGTGCCATGGAATGACTGGTCTTAAGTCTTCCTTCAGTTCAGATGTAGTTTCCCATAGTGTTTTTTGTGGTATGCTTTTCTTTAGATCATAAGTGCCTATAGGAATGGTGCTGCTCACTGCATTTTAACCAGTACTCTGCACTTTCTTCCTCCTCCTCTGTGTTACACTGGCACAGCTGACTGTGTGGATGTCAAAGGAATGGGAGTAGGGAAGAATCTGGACTGTATGACACAAAGCACAAGAAAGCTCAAGGTCAGGGGGTGCAGTCTGTCAGACCCAGGTGTGAAACCAGAGAGAACCGTGCTGGGAACTGTTGCACAAGATTTTGGGAAGGTTTTTCAGATTTTTTAGGACAAGTCTGCTCTGGCATATGTTTGTGGGCCACTAGTCTTACCTCCTGGCCCTTTTATTTGCAGCATGTGCTGGTTATAGGTTAGACCGCTGCAGATTGTGCTTAGTGTGATACCGAAATCCTGCCTGCATATGCTGTGTGCTGATGACATTCAGCCAAAGGTTTTAATGTGCCTCATGCAGGCCTGAGATCATAAATGGCTTTTATTTGTAGAATTTGGATGAACAAATGGTCTTTTCTTAGCCCAGCCTTATTTGGTTTCTATTTTAGGACATAATGGTAATTGCTAGCTTTACATGTATATACCCAACTGTTTTGCCAGAGTTACAATCAGGTTTAGTTAAAAGCCATCTCAGCCTAATAAGACAGTACTGGGCTATTAGATTACTTTTTGATTCTAGACATTCAACATATCTGTGATATTAGCAGATTGAAAATAATGATGTTAATTTACTCTTGCAAAACACTTCCAGGAACCCAGAAAGAGTAAGTAAACGTCTTTGTTGCTATAGAATAACAAAAGAATGTTATCAACCCCTTGTATCACACTTGAGAACAAACGTAAGTGCGGTAACTCTACCTTTTGGCTTACAAGAAGCAATTAAGCAGGTAGAGATACTTCATGGTTCCCCACATTCTCCGTGTAACTGGTTTTGATACCAATAAAGATAAAAATACTGGACTAGGAAGACCTTTTGTGTAAGGCAATTTTTCTGTTCTGACTGCTTCAGAAATTCAGTTAGAAGCAAAACTAAGTGCTTTAAAAATCTCTTTCTTGGTTCCATATCTGAGAAATTTCAAGAAGCTTCTTGGATAAAGCTGGAAAAAGCATGGAAAATAGAGCAAAATTTTTTGAGGGGTTAATGTAACAGGGAATGTATCACAGTTTGGCAGGACCCCACGTCAGGAATGTGGTAGCTGGCACACCAGGAAGAAGCAGTTGTGCTAGGAAGCTGAGAAATGGGTTTTAAATGCTGTTTAAAGCTGTAGTTCAGCACTCACTGAGGCTGGAGGAAAGGTCCAATTTGTTGTCACAATCATAAGGCGAATTACATGGCTTCAGGTTTAGTATAAGGTAACGCAGGCTGAAGGGGACCTCAGGAGATGATGTAGTATCCTCCTAAAACCAAAGGCAACACCAGCATACCAAAGCCATCCTGACAGATGTTTGCTTGTCCCTTCCTCAGCCCCATGCTGGAAGTCCCAGAGCCCCCCTCCATGACCTGTTCCAGCCTTTGCTGTCGCTGCAGAGTGGCGTGGAGCCTTGAGCTGGCACGGAAGAGCAGAGGGATCTGTTTCATGCTGTCAGTCCTTGTCATTTCATGATTTCCATTAGTAACGTTTGTCCTCTAGAGCAAAGTCCTGGTATTAGGACATCTCAGGGCTGCTTTTCAAGTCCAAGTTATGTCAACAGTCTGTGACTTGCATTTTATCACAAGATACTGTGGTATTCAGTCCCTTTTTTAAAGGGATTTGAAGAGAAGAATGCTAACAAAGGGGTCTGTGCTGCAAGTGGTGACCTGGATAGCAGGAAT
>NW_010175320.1:99218-109278 GCF_000695765.1 Mesitornis unicolor
GCATATATTTGGGCCTGTTATCCAAGAGAAAACGTCAGGCCAGTTGGTGTCAAAAGGAGTGTCTCTCCTCTCATTATCAGTTGTGATAATCAACCTGGACTTGTCTATTCACAAGGTATGGTGTTGCTTAGGCTGTATCTGTGAGGAGGCGAAGGTGTTGAGGCTGTACCTGTTCAGGTACTGCTTGAGCAGTGCAGCCATGGAGATCTTTTCCCTGGTGCCTGAGCTTTAACTGCTCAGATTGCTCTGTTCCTGCTGGTCTCAATTTGTTGCTATTTGTTGATGTTTCAGGTGTGTGGAGAGGATGTTACATTCACCAAAGGAACACAGAGTTTGGGGATAATAAAATACGGAGAATCCCTTTTTCCAGACTGGTTCCTCTATGGTTTCCTTGTGTGCCTCAGCTGATGGGCATTCCCTTCCTTTCTGCTCCGTTGGTCTTCCAGGCCTTCCCTCCCCTCAGTCCCCCCGTCCCCTGAGGCTGCACACCGAAGCTGTAGTACAACCCTTGCAGTTCAGCACTGTCTGCCACATCAGTCTCTTCAGATCTTGCCATGTGCTGAATTTCCCCTTACCAGGAAATCTCTTTGCGTTTTTTATGTTTGAATGGAGACGAACGGGAGCTTGGGGCTGAGCCAAAGGTTCCTGATGTGACATAAGAAGCGGTGGCATCCTCTGGCACAGAGCACACTCAGTGCTCCTGGCTTCAGGTTCACATTCTGCCATCAAAGAGTCTTTCAGAATCGCAGTGAAAAGTCAGTGTCGACTACCAAGGTAGTACCAAAATCTCCAAGTGAGAGTCCTTATGCCCATTAGAGACTATGAGAACTACAATTTCTCGCACCCACAGGTGGAGGACATTATGTGCTGCTGTGCAGCATTCACTGCTGTCTTACTGCTGTCACCTTTGCCTTGGACCCTCCCTGAAAAAAGGTTTCACTGCTGAGAGCGCCACTGCCCCTGAGCTCGGTGGACACGTTGGGCTTTGCTGCCACCCAGCGGGGAAGCGCAGCATCCTGATGATGCTCACCCTGCTTATTTAGCTTTCTGTAAGCAGGCAAGATCTCGCTAAAAGCAAAATGGGAAAAAAACCAAACACTGATTGCTTTAGAAGATAGGAACTTTTCTGAGTGACAATTTACATAGCTCATTCCTAGAAAAATCCTATGTTTGTACAGAGCTTGCCTGGCAGTTTTTGAATCATAAACAGCATGAAAACCAGAAGATGTACTTTCTGTCTTCTGCTGAGTGTGTCTATAATGACAAAGATTGACTCTTCATGCAGGACCCCAGAAGTGTCTGAGGAAAGAAAGATGCATCTTTGCATTGCTGTGTCATTCTCTCATTTGGCTACCCAGTGTGGCAATTGCTGAGTGGTTAATGAGGATTTATGAACCAAGCAATTGAAAACACATGTATTTATTTATTTGCAGATTGTGCTGGCTGTGGAAGAGACATAAAAAATGGACAAGCATTGCTAGCTCTGGACAAGCAGTGGCACCTGGGATGCTTTAAGTGCAAGGCCTGTGGGAAGGTCCTAACTGGGGAATACATCAGCAAGTAAGTAACCTCTGCATCTCTTCTGCACTCTTGTCATGAGTTCTTGTTGCCAGTGAAGAAGAGCTTGCAGCAAAGTTCACCTTTTGAAATCTGGTTTTGACCACATTTCCATATACACCAAAATCTTTGTTCCTAGTGAGAGCTGAGTTGGGAAAGGAAACTGAAAAGTGCGACTGAAACCTGGTGTTTAATGATGATAATCTGCATTTATAAATACCAGTATGGAAGGGTTACATCTCCATGTTCCCACAAAGGATTAGGTGAATTCCTGCTTCTGCTTTCTGTGTTAGGCAGGTAAAGCTTTGTGCCATTTTGCTTTCCAACGTGATTTTTGAGGGAAAAAAGTAGGAACCTGTCCATTGCTTGCTTTTGTTAGAGAACAGAGTAAACATGATGAAGTGATTGACCTGACACTGTGTTTCTCATCTCCATATAAGAAACTGATGAACAGAGTTTAGAGTGGAAGGAAGTGTAGACGAAGAGAACAGGGAAAAGTAGTGTAATGATAAAATAGAGGGAATGGAGATACAGTGTCTGTTCCCCTCTTCACGTATATAGCAAAGAGACAAAATAGGGACACAATGTATGTTTCATAAAGCTGTCATTAAGGGATGTATGATATTTGATAAAAAGTAGCATCTGCATTTTCTCAAAAGAAGTTCAGTGTCTGAAAAATGTTCCTAAGCAGACTGGTGTTTCCATTTTTACTGTATGTTCCTTGTTCATAACTATACTTAGAAGTAACTGCTTGTGCTCTTGTGGAGGACTTTTTTGCTGAACTGAACAAAAGCTACCTGTCTATGATAAAGACTGTGATCTCCTCTCATCCCCATGGATGTAGGTTCACTGATTCCCTAGAACTGCATCAGCGTAGGTGCAGAGAGTCCGTTCTAAAGAATGAGATTTACTTCACTGGTTTGTGCTGGATGCCTTTTCTTGATGGGAAATTAAGGAATAATTCCAAGAGGTACTAATGAGAATACAATTTATTTTTTCTTCTACTGCAAAATATTACCCTTGAGTTCCCTTATGTTTGCCTTTTGCTGTGTGTGGGAGTTCCAAACTGAAGACAAGACAAGAGTGTAAGTCATGCTGTAACCTGTTTATTAGAAGTTGGTTTGTAATTTGTGGGTTTTCTTTTTCAGAGATGGTGCTCCTTATTGTGAAAAGGACTACCAAGTTCTTTTTGGAGTCAAATGTGAAGCATGTCACCAGTTCATTACTGGGAAAGTCCTAGAGGTAGGTGCCTTGTAAACTAGAGTGTAAGAATTGGGCCAAAATTCTCATAGGAAAGTTTTGTGGGTTTTTTTTCTGCTGATTTTAGCGCAAATTTGCTAATTTTCAGCAGTATTTCAGTGTTTTAGCCCTGCAGTCATCAAGAATAGTATGAGATAAGGAACTGATTGCACTAGTTTCTATGGATCTGTGGTTTCTATGTTTCTCTTTTAATGGTAATGTGCAAAGTCTATTGCACTCCATATTTTTTGTCAGATTTAATATATTTATAGGTGTAATTTGAATATTGGAATCATCTTTGACAACCGTAAGTTTGCCAAAAGTTACAACGTGAGATTTCTCAAATGAGGCCAGATGACCAGAATTATGCTGGTAAGGTGAGAGGGAGAAATGTGCTTGAGAAGTAAATTATATGTTCAGAAACAAGAAGGCAGAAAACATCTGAACCATCTCTTTTGTTGACTCTTAGTTTGAGTCCTCAGTATTCTCACTGAAACTGGCCAAATCTTTTGAGAGATGTGTATCTTTCGTTGTCAATGCTGCTCTCCATCTCCCTTGGCTGTGACGAGTCCCTTTTGTGCTTTAATCCTTGAACTACGAACAGGTTTCTTTGTGTCGTCAGTGAAGTGTTAAGGCAAAAAAATGCAGAGGACCTTCCTTGTCACACTGTCATTGAGATATGAGGAGGAAAACTGTCATTTCCTTTCCTGGTAGGAAACTCTGGTCAATGGAAAGAACCTGAGCTTGGAGCTCAAGTCTGGATCTGGATTGTGTGGCTTGATTCCAGCTTTAGTGATTTCTTTTAATACTCTACTTTTCCTGGAGGAAAAAGCTTTTGCATAATAAAGTTTGTGGAAGAAATGGGGAACTATGAAGCTAACTTCAGTTACAGGTTTATTTTGTGAAGAAGAAGCTGGAGGTACTGGGTGTTTTACAGTGAATAACAGAAAATAAACCTGAAAGTATTACAGAAATAAAAGCAACTGGAATTTGCTAGTGAATGTCTATTACAGGTTCTCTTCTCTGTGTCTCATTTAGTACAGATAGGACTGTGGCAGCCCTCACATGAGAAGATTCGGGTTTGACGTAAAGTGGTAACAGCTTGTGGTGGTAGTTCTGGAGGTTTCTCTGGTTCAGTATTCAGAATGTTAACCAGGAGGGTAGCTACCAAATGAGGGACTGGGAACACATGTGGACACCCCGTACATTTGTCACGGCATCTACTGGAAGGAAGTACAAATCTTTAATTAGCCAGGCTCTTAGTCTGCCTCCTTTGCAATGTGTGTCTAATTCCTTTGGAGACCCACATAGATAATTAGTGAGAACAGTCTGAGTTTTCCCTTGAGTAGGAAGGCTGTGTCTCTGGCTTTAATCTAGTGGTCTGCTTACCATCTGCTTATCTATTCCCATCTACTGATGAGTTTTTCAGTTAGTACTATGTATTGGTGACACTGTAGTTGTATTCCAGTGTAGGAAGCACTGCAGGAGAGAAGTAATTTGGTTTCTGAGATTGGGAAACATTAAATTATTTTAGATGCATGTGATAGGTGCTCTAACCTACAAGCAATGCAACCTATCCAGAGGCATGGAGAGGAAAATCATAAGAAGTTATTGGAGTCCATGGAGAGCTGGGAAGAAATAAGCTATTCCTATTTGGAGCCTGTTGTGTAGTAGATGTGTGCAGCAAGGCTGCATTCGTATTACTTGTCCTAGCAACGGTGAGAAAGAAACCTAGCTTTTTGAGAGGATCATGAGCTGTATCCTTTCAGAACTGAGTAAGATGAGAATAAGGAAAGTTTAGTTCAACTGAGCTAGGACTTAGCTGTTCATCATAACCTAAGTTCAGGCTATCAGAGAAGTTGTGTCCCAGGCAGAACCTTGATGCAGTCATTTTGGCTCCAGGGTTGCATTCTTACTCCATAGTTCTTAATATCCTGATGGCTGTTTATTACCAGAAGGACAGACAACATTTTGGTGAAGCAATGAAACATGTCCAGCCTCTTGCAAGGATCCCCGTCTTCTAAGAGTCAAAATCAGATAAGAGAGAAAGATTCTTCCAGTTGAGCAAGCCCCTGTGGAATCAGAATATGCTGATGGATTTAAAACAGACCTTGTGAATTATCATTTCAATACATGGAAATATTAAGCTAAATTATTAAGCTAAGTTCTGGATAAGACTAGAAATTTTGCAGGAATATTTGTGACTGATTGTCTGAGGCACAACTCATACCAATACAGTAGAGGGCAGCAGTAGTTCTCAATATGTAATGAAGACCAAACTGAAGCCTATAGAATTTGAATTACTCATATAGTGCAACTCTTTTCTGTTCTGTTTAAATGGCATTTGAATGCTGACTGCTATCTGAAAGGTGTAGGTTGGACAAGTCCTTAGAAACTTTCACCAAAAAAATAGTACTGTGTAGTCAGGGAGGCCATACAGATGTTGGCTTAACTGTGTTACAGTGTATATTAGCAGTCTGGATAGTCCATTAATAGTTCTCCAGGTTTCATCTGGGAATGCAGACACTGACAGGAGAGACATTCAAGCACTTTCTGTCATTAAGTGGTGCTTGAAAAGAGCAGAATATACAGGTGAGCAAGTGACAATCTATAATCAGAGCAATTTATCAGAACCATGGACTACTGTCTTGGCTTGTCCTAGAAACCTTTTACACTGCCAGAGATACACATTTTAAAATGGGCAGTACTAATGCCTCTAAATAAGACTAAAGGAACTAATAAGCCAAAACTTAGGATGAGAAAATCATGTGTCGGCGCATGTGCCACCTTTGGTCAGAAAAGGTGGTCTAAAGGATGAGGTCAGAGCATGACGTTCTCTGGTAACAAGGGAGATGAGAGATAGGAAGCAGCCACATGAATAATGCCATGCAGGCCATGCAGAATAATTCACAGAACAGGATGCCACAGATCAATTAACAATCTCCTTATCCTGTATAGGAATCACCCACAACCTTTTAGTGCACCTGAAGCTTTAATTTAGATAAAGCTTTTGATTCTCACAGGAGGATTTCTGTCTTCCCTCTTTGTTTTCTTTGGCATTGTTTCTTTGCCAAAGTCAGGTATTTTTGTGATTTATATCATGTGGGTTGTTTCTTGTTCTGCTGCCTCTCCTGGGAAGGAAACCACATTCTTGGTGTGAAGTAGCACAGTTATAGGAACTGTCTAGGTAGAGGTCATGGCATCACTGATCAGCCCAAGTTATACCTGCTTAATGTCCACTGGGAAGAAAAAACAAAACACTTTGTATTTTGCCTTTGTTAATAGAAATTGAGGCAATAAATTCACTGATCGGTACTTTTCATTTTGCTTGTCGAAAAAATAATTTGTTATATCACGAACAGAGTACACTAATTTCATCATTTTCATCCGGAGAAATTATTAGAGGAGATTGGAGGATAGTATGCAGTATATGGTATACAAACACTTCCCTCTAATGCATCAGAAGTCATTAGCAGCATGCCATTGTAGCACAGCTTTATTTTCTGCTTATTCTTATTACATGTGGAACAGTCTATAGAAAAACTGAAGGGAAATGAAAGCATGAAACTTAGCTTTGGGTTCACAGAGGTTTCACAGAGGGGTTAATTGGTTTTTCCAGTAAGAGATTAATATTTTTATTTAAAGAGAAATTGAGATATTTTGAAACATTGCACACTTGCAGCTCCTGCTCATTTTTGTCCCTCTATGTCTTAGCACCTCTGAAAAATCAGGCTTTCAGCCTTCTACAATGAGCAGCCAGAAAGAGAAACAGTCACTGCTGATGTGAACCTAAGAGTCTCCATCTCAGAACCTTGCACCCTCAGAAAGGCCTGCCAGAAAGGCCGAGGTCTAAGCTCAAACCTTGAGATTCAAGCCTTGAGAGGATGGGCTCCCTCCAGCCATTCTATAGAGGTCATCCCTCTGCTCAGTTTAGAAATGCATTGCTAGAAAAACAGCACTTATTTTGCAAAAATCCACATACCATGAAGGAACGCTCTTTTTTCTAAGCCATAGATCTAAAAACTTTCAGTAGCCATATAAATATGCAAGAAAATTACCATGTGTGTCAGCTCAGATATTTCTCATATATTATTTGGCACATAACTTTCTGTGACAAATGGTTGCAGATGATAGATGAGTGTATGCCAACTCAGTAATTGTGTTGAATATCCAACGTGAAATAGATAGTGCAACTTTCTTGAGCATACTGGATACTTTAATACTTGAATATTTCAGGATAATGTTGTCAAGGCAACAGAGATCAGTGTTCTTACTTGAGTTTCTCCAGCAGAAAGAAATCTTTATTTATGGAAAATTAGTAATTTCCCATTAACTTCTGTGAAAAATGTTTTTATTGGGCAATAACAGCATAGTGCGACCAAGGACTTTCACACAGACTTTCCACTAAGCTATTGTTTGCATAGCTTCAGGGCTTGCCTATTGTATGGTGCCCATCTGATCCCAGTCCTGTGAATTTCTGTGTACACAAGTGTAACTCCCCAAATCTGACTTCGGCACATACATAGCTATTTGAAAGATGCTGGCCTACATAATTTTTGTCTAATGTGGTTACCATACACATTATAGCTGTTCCTCCAGGGCTTAAATCAGAATACGTTAAAACCGTTAGAAGCTTTACATTGACTTTAGAAAATGATGGCTCATGCCTATATCCATGCATCTAATCTTTGCTTATCTTAAGTGTTTTACAAACTTCTAAGTAGCATGCTTTTAGTTCTGCAGAAAGGAGACATCAGGACAGAAAAAGGTGGATAATTTGCATGAAATCATACAGAAACCCTGAGTATAAGATTCAGGTCTTATGATTTTCACTTCTTTTAGCCATTACTGATATGAATGGGATTTGAGCTCGTGATCTAGACATCAAAATGTATATTTCTACTATCAAATCCCTCAACCATCTCACTGCTCTACCTGTTTATTTTTATAATAGTACTTGCTTAATATTCATGTGCCAATAAAAAGCCACTGTGATTTCTCCTGGCTCTGCGTATCTCGAGTTCCTGTTCTGGTGGGCTGCTGCCTGCCCTGTTTTTGTTTCCTGTGTTTCCACTGGTGAAACTTGCACCCCACCTTGTAAGCAGTGGCCTAAGGCCATTTCAACAGATGGACCTGAAAAGAGAAATGCCAGGGCACCACAAGGCTCCCTTGACTTCAGCCCACAAGGTCAAGTTCTACATGTTTGGTTTTTATATATTGTAATTTATGCTTAGATTCCCCTGATTTTAAAACGGAGTAGTAATATAAGGTGTGGTATTTAATGTGAGGGAGGTTTAGTACTTGTAGGTACTGTTACTTTAATGTGCCAGAATTTAAAAATGTCTCATCTGGGCTGCAACGAACTCAGAGAGATGTCAATTCTGAGACACCTTGGCTTCGAAAGTTAGACATAAATAACAATAATTATGGGGGGAAAATACCGAACAGCAAAAGCCACTGTGGTTTTATAAGGAAACAGTATCCATATTTAAGAGGCAAACAATGTGAGCAAGAAGAGCCTGTAACTTTCTTCAGTGTTGTTTTCAGAACTAGATTTAGACACCTATGCTGTGAGCAGGTCAGAGAAATTTCTGCTGATTCTTTACATGTGGATGACTCTGTTCTAAATAAATAAATAACAAATAAATGACAGTAATAACATTGCTGGTTCCCATACTAACTGCTAATGTTTTATTCAAACAATGCGAGTTTGTGTTGTCCAAGGATGTGCCTTCTGCAATACTTAACCATGCAAGCAACTTTGCTGATGTATTAGTATCCAGATGCTTCAGATGATTAAGTTTCAGAGAATCTTGGTAGCCTATATGTTTAAGTAATTTATTTTGGAGAGGTTTAGGATCATAGCTCATGTGAAAACATCACCCTTCTCTGCAAAGATCCATGCAGTACAGAGTTCAGTTAGGTACTTCAGTACGTTCATGCATCTGGTCCTATGTTCTTATACCACTGTGCTTTCTAAATTGAGGAACTGTGTAGAGAATCTCTTAAAACAGATTTATTTCAAGTACATTCAGGAATGTTACGTGACAGGCTAACATATATTCTTCTGCTCAGTGAAATATTTAGCAAGGCTGTTTTTATAGTGGTTATGCAAGAAGTATCACAAAATGTATAATTTACCAGACTTTAATGATGCAACCTGTACTGGTAATACAGGTTAAGGTGATTTAAAATTTTAAAAACTTTTATAAATGAAGCAATTGATGAACTGAACAAAAACTGATGATACAGTGAATCTGAATGGGTTTGGTTTTCGTGGTACGTTAAAGTTGTGATAAATAACATCCCTGAAGAATGTACTACCATTCTGTTTTCATGTCCTTAGGCATCTGCTGGTTTGGGTGTCTTATAGACTTTGTTCTCAACCAGTACTTCCCAGTCACCACTGTCATCTTCACACACATCTTCTTTGTTTCAAAGTGCAAGGAAAAAGGCTACATAGCACATGAGAAGAGGCAGTGGAGTTTAGTGCATGCTTCGTTAGCTATGTGATTTGCTTTCTTTGTGTTAAATTTTACTGGTGTTACAATAAATGAGAAAACATGAGCACGTTGCCTGAATGTCCCAGCTAAATGAAAAGAAAAAGCAGAAGCACATGCTGTGATTGGTTGCAGTCTCAGACAAGTATATACTGCAGAACAGGGCTTTTTTGATTATGGAAGATACCTGTTGAGAGATCAAACAGGGTCAGCGCACAGGGCCCACTGTAAATTCATCAAATGTTCATAGAGCGTCTGGAGCGTGATCTCACCCAGAGTCTGCAAACAGGACAAAGGGATACACAAACCAGCGTGAGAAGTGGCCCCAGCGCTCTGCCTGCGTTCGTCTGAATTGGACTACAATACAATCTCACTTTAAATAAGTGCTTCTGACAAAACTAGACTAACACCCAGGAGACTGCATAAATTCTTCAGAAGCCATGGATGTAATATTTAATAAATTCCAGAGAAAGAGAGCACTGATTTCATACTCAGCAGACGCCTCTCTCCAAGCAAAAAATGTTCTGAGTTGTATCAACATCAAATAGTGACACACAAGTGTTGAGAAATGGTCCTGCCCCTGCCTGGGCCAGGATACTTCCTCCTTTTCCTTTTTCAGAGTGGGTTGGCCGAGTTACTGCCGGAGTGGGTTTAATGTGCAGGGAGGATTATTTGCTTGTCTCGGTGGGTGTGTGCAGGAGTGCGAGCAGAGTCAGGCTCAGGGCTGGGTGCAGCTACAGCCACTCGGCTGTGAGTGGCTTTTG
>NW_010175320.1:109309-115513 GCF_000695765.1 Mesitornis unicolor
GGCTTGGGTGAGAGCACGACCCTGAGCACGCCATCGTCTGCCCATCGCTTCAGGTCCTGCTCTGCCTTTCAGCAGGGGTGGAGGGAGCCTCCGGGCTGAGGAGGGAATGGACTTGGACTGAAGATTTATCCTCAGAAGGTAAACCCCTTCCTGTGAAACTGGATCTGAACTGGAAGGGGTCGTGGCTTTTGCAGAGGGAGAGAGAGCTGCAGCTTTGTGATGTGACTGCATAGCTTGCTTGCCAGTGGTATCATGACAGGGTGCTTGTACTGGTGTACTACTGTGCACCAGAAGGATTTTTTTTAAAGGCTGTGTGTAATTTTGTGGTTTAGATAAAGTTTCTTCCTCCAGGAAGAAAGGAGAATAGCACAGAGCTTGGGCTGTTTCTGATTGCAACTGATTGATGTATGGAGGAACAATACATTTCCTTATCACAAATAATTCTTAATATAGTTTCTTGGCTCTTTGATAACTTCTGGAGATTTGTTGCATAGAAATAAGGTTAGAGTTTGTTTCTGGTTTTCCTGCCTTTTTGCTGAGAAATGTGTTTTATCAGTTAATGTAGAACACTGTTTTTTGTTTTGGTTTGGGTTTTGGTTTTTATTTTTTTTGTAATGTAGGGTTTGTTTGTGTAAAAATGGAGAAATTAAAAGTTTAATAATAACTCAGGATGTGGGTAAATGGTTCAGATAGATTGTCTATGTAGCATAGATTTGATTTAATGTAGACTTTCCTTCCCTGATAAAAACACACTAGTGTAATTACCTAGAACACCACATAATGTCCAGGGCCAAAAGTCTAGAATTAATATACTGCCAGAAAAATAACATAAATTGCTTCATGTAAACTGTCTGACAGGATTTTGGTGGGGTTTTGTCTTTTGTTTTTGGTTTTTCTATCTCAAAAGTTTGAATCTGACAAGAGGGATATCTGTAGTTCGGAAAGACTTGACATACAACCATGGCAGAAAAGAGTATTTGAAGTTGACAGAGACCTAACAGGAGTTCAGTTGCTATGGCAGCATAATCACAAGGCATTGACTTCTCAGCAGTGGTTTGGAAACCATCCTTAAGTCAATTTGAACATCATTAGGAAGGGGAAGAATGTTAAGAGGGTGTAGGGATGGTGAATAAGAAGAGCAAGTCGTAACAAGTAATTTGAAAAAATAACCAATTAAAGCTTCCTTATTGCCACAAAGGGATTTGTGAAATCTTGCAGGTGCCTGCAAAATTATGGCTTATCTGTATAAATCGCTTTCTTGAGTACAGTGGTGCTGATTAGGATCTATACTTCCTAGCTCAGCATCTCTGGCTTTCACCTTTTGATTTAGTTAAATATTCTCTAGTGTGTTTCTTGCACGAAATATTACTGAAAAACTTTAGCAGACTGATCAAAATACTTACAAATGAAATTTCATCAGAGACTTTTATATTAGTATAAAGTTTCTTGCCAACAACAGCAGCCTTTGTGATATATAGGCATTGCATGTATTCCAGTCATGCACAACGGGTACTTAAGTAGCTTTTTCGTGTCTTAGAGGTGCACATAACACATAAGCAGTTTTCAGCATAAGAGAAACTTACCTGAATGATGTTATTTTTCTTGTTATGTAGCTGTATTAAGAATTCAGTTGTGTGGTTGTCGCTGCAGAATATGCCTTGTTCTCCTGGAGCAGTCTGCTTTGGGGAAAACACAGTGCTCTATTTTTATTTTGTAGCTCCCATTACTTCTTCTGTTCATCTTTTAAACCTTTGCATTGTGCTAGTGCTACCTGCCACAGTCACCTGCAACAGAGATGTAAAATTAATAACGATACTTATAAGTAATAAAGTAATGAAGTACTTGCACTGGAAACAAAGCATCCCCCAGTGTCCCAGTCTCACTGTCAACTGAGATGTAGCAATAGGAGGAACGTGTAGCAATACGAAATTATTTTAGCCAGATAATTTTTGTTTCTTCTGGACTAAGATCACAATGAAAAATGGATTAAGTGATGAAATATTTTTTTTGCAGCAGTGTCTTTCAAGTCCTCCTATGGGTGGACAGTTTGCTACTGACATCTAGAAGAGCAGGATTGGACTTAGACCTGTCCTTTGTAAAAAGGAATTGTTGGGAAGAATGTGGCAGTAACAGGTTTGAAGCTTGAGACGTGGAGAGGAGCCTGTTGGGGCAGGTCTGTAGCTGTCACCTGCTTGTAACATGCTCCATCCTGGCACTGTGCTCAGTGTTCTCTCTGTGAGAACTCAGTCCTCTCTTTTCCGCTTTGTCAGGGTGCTTTCCTTGGGGAATAGACAAGAAAAACAAATCCAAAAGGTATGTCTGGAATCTCTAGGGACTTTGAAGTCCCCAGAATTAACACCTGTCTTTACTGAGCAGGTGCTTTACAGATGAAGAAATACAATGCACATGAGTATTTCATGGGTGATTAAACATTTGAAATGACCACCTGAAGCACAAAATGGATAGATTATAATTACGTGCTCATTCTACATTAAAAGATCATATAGGTCTAATAGTTCTTTTTATAGATATTTGGGATGTAGGACATTTATTACAGACTTATTTTTCTTTGTAAGAGGGAAAAGCAGCACACAGCAAGAGATATGCACCTTTTCATCCCCACCAACACAGATACTCTGGCATTTAAACTGTGTGTGGAAGTAACCTGGGATGTTTTGTGTTTTGCAGAACTCTCTGAAATGAGTATCATAAATAGTTGGAGTATGAATTAAAATCTCAAGAAATTTACTTTTACATGTATGAGTCAGAGAGAAATTTGTTATGTATACAGACAGATCAGCTGTTGCTTTGAATTCTGTAAAGCAGTTGCATCTTGGCTGACAGATGTTTTTTCCTAGCAATAAGCAGAGTAAGAACTGAGGAATAAAAAAACTTGAAGCAGACTTATCTTAGCAGCACCCTTGTAGGAGACCCTGTACTCAGTTGAAAACTGAGTGGCCGCAAATTATGTTAGATATCATTTTCTCCTTTATGTCCATCACCCCTTTTGTGGTCATCACCACAGTAATATGTTGTATCATGGTTATTTTGTTGGAATAGTTTTTCCGTGGTAACTAGAAATCTTGATTTTTTTTAATGGAGCTGAAGAAAACAAGGTAGAGACTAAAATTCCTGTGCCTTGGCTCTGACATGCATACTCTGATGCCAGCTAGGATTCCAAAGTATGCTTGCATAGCTTTGTATCTGTAATTGCAAATCACATGTATCAGCAGTGAGAAAATTGACAAATAGGTCAATAAGTGGACTTCTGAGAGAAATAAGGCTCTGCTTTTAGCAGAGTACATGTTGGTGGTCTGACATTTATTCAAAGTTATTCTGTTTGGAAAAGAGATTACTCTTTCTCTGCACTATCTACTGGTTACCTTGATGTCCTTTGTTATTTCCACTTTAAATTTAGTGTAACATTAACACTTTGGTCAGAATACAAAATGAGGAGGATTCCAGTGAAATGTCTGGATGGAGGTTCCAGGTTCATAATTATATATGGGTGACTCTGGAGTTAGGAGCAATGTAATGGGAAAGAAAAATACTTGAAGAAAATCTATCCCTTCCCTAGATTGTCATCTGTTGCTTCTTGTGACCTCTTGCTGGAAAATATTTCCAAAGGTAGCATTGCAGTTAATCAAGGATAAAACCCATTTTTTAGTCTCTTTGAAGCATTACTGGATCAGAATATTTGGAATGACAATGACCTTTAGGATCAGTTTGCTATAAGGGAAAGCTCTAGGCACTAAAAGAAAAAAATATTCCCCGCTTAATTAACTCCTAACATGTTTTCCCATTAGAACAATCTGTGAGTCTACCAGGTACATATTAGTATATATTGAATGCTTCATGTTTACTTCAGTTCTTACAGGCCACCTTTGGTTGTTATTCTCTGGTTATTTTCTACTGATACACTTTGTGTGACCTCATGCTTAGTTGCTTTCCCCCTCCTTCGCAACTTGTATTTCTCTGTTGTTCTTGGGACACTCCCTCTGAACTGAGTGCAGACATCAGAATGGAGACCAGGCTTTGCTAAATTCATGCCAAAGGTTGCACAGTTCCTGAAACAGCCTTCTGACAGAAATTTGGAAAGGCAGTTTTGTGTTAGATTAACAAAGTCAGCTACGGTTGTTTGGATCTAGTGGTGTGCTGCGCAGAGGTCCTGCAGGGCTGGGAGTCTGAGGATTTGAGTTCTCTGCTTAGCTCTGCTGCAGTCATTAATTTTGGTCTACGGTGAGTTGCTTAAGCTCCCAAGCTCTCACTTGCTTCATCAGTTAGAGAGTGGTTTGCACTTGCCCAGTGCTACACTGACCTGTTTTCTCAGCCATCCCCCTGCTACAGAGCCCCATCTCAGGGGTGGACTCTCCTGGTCAGGAGCAATTCCGGTGCTGATGCAGCACACCCAGCCCCAGCCCTTCTGGCTTTGCTCTTCAACTGTCTCTCTGGTCCTCAAGCCACATCAACAAAAGCCCCTTTCCAGTAGCAAAGCCCCTGCTATACCAGGAATTTTGCTGCTTAGCCAAGACAGCTCTTGGTAAATTTTTTGATGTGGACCGATTTAACTCTATCAGAAATTTTTCCATTGTTACTTTAGACTGATTTTAATTATACTTCTGTTTTGGTTCAGATCTGTGCTCCCTAGGAGCAGCCTGATGCATGTGTAAAAGCTTCTGTCTATGTAGAGCCTGTTGGAGTGGATCTTAAGGTCAGAGAGACTGCTTAAATCATCTTGCTTGACCTTGATTTTTAAAAGAGAACTTTTCAAAATCACAGAGCTTTTCCCTAGAAACCAAATAAAAAGTTATGCCTTGTCAGGAGAATGCAAAGTGATTGTAAGGCCACAAATTTTCCCTCTTGCTGCTTAAATTACATTTATTTTTTAGGAACTTTTTCTTGTTTTGAGGTTAAGTTTGTCTAACTTCAGCTTTTTGATGTTGTCATAGTTTTTTCAATGGGATTGAAAAGCTCATGCTCATTCCGGCTATTATATCCTTTCTTTGCTTTTAATCACCTGTCTGCTGTGATCTATAGCTCTGAATAACAATTTGACTCTGAGTCCTTCAGGTTCACAGCTTAAGGCTCATGTTGTTTCAATGCTTCTCCTTTCCACTGAACTCTATTCTGTAAATCCACATGTATCCACTCACCAGTGTTATAATGGTGATGTTGCAGTATCTGTAGTCAAAAGCAAACCCTTTTTTAAACTTTTCTGTTATGTTCTTTGTATATATTAAATGATTAGAAGAACCAGCCACTTCAGGTACTCTGAGAGCATTTTCTGTGAGATTATTAATAATGTTCTCAAAGCACCTCTCTCCATTGCCGTTGCCCACAGCATGGCCCTCAATCTCACGGGGCCCTGCTTTCTTGATTTGCAGCTATTTTATATTATATTAAACTATTGAAACATACTTATTGGGTTTAGAAGCTTAACTGAGCATTGTCTTTGAGTCATCAGCAGATTTACCAGGAAAGGTTTTATATTCTTGCCTTGGCCATGGTAGAGGCACCTCATACTGTGGGTAGAAGGAAGTAATCTCTGAGGTATCTGGCTTAGCACAGCCTCCCCTGCTAACACCTCCATCTGTCAGAGAACTGGCTAGCTGTCGTTTTCTGAAGGCTCTTGAGTATGAATTATTCAAGTCTCCTAATCTGTAGATGTTGATTCATAGCAAACATTATTCAAAAAAATCTGGCTCAGTAAACAGTATCAAACTGTAAAACTGTGTCTTTCAGCATTGGCAAATGCAGACCAGAAAGATACACCTCCAGAATACTCCTGGCTTTTCTGTGTCATCGTTCATAGGTTTTCATTTATAGCTCACAAGAGACCTTTGCCTGCTCTGTGATTATTAGGCGTTTTTTAATGTTGTTATGTTTTAATAAGGACAGTTATTGTCTTTAAATGTATCGTTCATAGTTATTTCTTTGGTAAATGTAGCTTTCGTAGTAGTTATTTGTAACACAATGACTTAGTCATTGCATTTTTAAAAAAATTATTTTTAGTTAATTGTATCCCAGTTCTTGTGATTTTTCGGTGTTTCAAGCATATGGACTGTGATACCTTTTATTTGTATTTTAGAATACAGAATTTGAGACCTTCAGTAGGATGTCTTAAAAATTCCTGGGTTTATCCTTCTATGATTACTTTAAGATCTAGGAATATGTTCATTTGAAATTTCACATGTGCACGCAAAT
>NW_010175321.1:0-3092 GCF_000695765.1 Mesitornis unicolor
GTTTGAATTTACCACAATGTAAAAGAAACTTATTCACGTTTTTCGGCTTTTCTGGGTGATATTGGAGCTTTTGCTACATATATTGAGATTTCAGAGTTTTTATGCATAACTACTTAGTTTTGTGGTTTTCTGCCTTTTCTTGTTGTTGTTCGGCTTTTTAGTCCCTTCTCCATGATATTTTCTGTTTCCCATCTTGTTTGCTATTTAAGACTTTCCAGGCATATCTTCTGCTTTTAGACTTTAGTAACTTAATAAAGGCACTTTTTAGTCTTTCCTGGCGTTTGTGACAGATATTGGGGCTTTTGCTACATATATCATCAATTCAGGAGTTTCTAGGCATAAATGCTGGCTTCTCTGTTTTCCTCAATTTTTGGCACTTTTTCAGTCATTTCAGGCGTTTCTGCCTGTTACTCTCGCTTTTCTAGCATTTCAGGCGTTTAAGACTATTATTCTTGCTTTCCATCAGTTTTGAGACAATTTAAGACGTTCATGTTATATCTGCTGCTTTTCGGCTTTAGCACCTTAAAAAGGATCTTTTTCAGTATTTCGGCGTTTCTGACTGATATTGGGGCTTTTGCCACATATTGTGGGAGTTTAAAAGCTTCTAGACCCAAGTTCTTAGTTCTGCTTCTTCTCCTTGTTATATGAACTTTTTCAGCTTTTTAGGCGTTTGTTGCAGTTATTCTAGCTTTTCCATCATTTTTGGTGCAATTTAAGGGTTTCTTGACATATCTGCTATTTACGAAATTAACATCTTGTGAAAGAAACATTTTCCCCATTTTGGCCTGTCTGATATTAGAACATTCGCTAAAAATATGGGCGGTTTAGAAGTCTTAGGCACAAGTGCTGACTTTTGTGTTTTTCTTCTTAATTTGAGCTTTTTCATTTTTTTAGGCGTTTAAGCTTATTATTCTTGCTTTTTCATCATTTTTGGGAAAGATTAAAGGTTTCTTGACATGTCTGGTATTTTTGAATTTAACACAATGTAAAAGAAAATTTTCCACTTTTTTTGGGTTTTCTAGCTGATATTGGAGCTTTTGCTACATACATTGACAGTTTTGGAGTTTGTAGGCACAAGTGCTGTGTTTTTGTTTTTCTCTTTCATTTGACCTTTTACAGCTTTTTTAAACGTTTATGCCTATTATTAATGCTTTTCAATCATTTTGGGACAATTTAAGAGTTTCTTGCCATATCTGCTGCTTTTCGACTTCAGCACCTTAAAAAGGATTTTTTTTTCAACATTTCGGCTTTTCTGACTGATATTGGGGCTCTTTCTACATATTGTGGAAGCCTAAGAGTTTCCAGGCACAAGTGTTGACTTTTGTGTTTTTCTCCTTATTTTAACTTTTACTGTTTTTTAGACGTTTCTGCCTATTATTCTTGCTTTTCCATCACTTTTGAGACAATTTTAGAGTTTCTTGACATATCTGCTGCTTTTCGACTTCAGAAACTTAAAAAGGATTTTTTCAGAATTTCGGCGTTTCTGACTGATATTGGGACTCTTTCTACATATTGTGGAAGTCTGTTTCTAGGCACATGTGCCTAGTTCTTTAAGCATTTGCTGTGGTTATTCTAGTTGTTCCTTCATCTTGAAAACAAATTAAATGTTTCTTGACATGTCTGCTATTTTTGAATTTAACACTTTGTAAAAGAAACTTTTCACCTTCTTTTTGCTTTTCTGCCTTATATTAGGTTTTAAGCTACATACATTGGCAATTTTGGAGTTTGTAGTCGAACGTGCTGAGTTTTGTGAGAATTTTCTTCCCTTATTTAGTACTTTTTGAGCTTTTTTAGTTCTTTCGGCTGATAAAGGGATTTTTGCTACATATACTGGGAACCTCAGAGTTTCTAGGTATACAGTGTATACTTTTGTTTTTTTCTCCTTTTTTTTGGCTCCCACGAACAGCCAAGAATATTGGAGGTAGACGTGGATGAGATACCTGAACACAGAATGGCACAGCATGAAGCTTTGCTTAGTTATAGAAGCACTTCGCCTGGAAGGAGAAATCCAGAAAAAGCTTTCACTCCTAACATCTTTCTGTTGTGAGTTAGAGTCTAACATTTGCCATATTGAAACCAGGCTGTGGGCAGCTGCAGAGAAGGCCTGGCAGCAAAGGTTGGCTTCCCAGGGAAGCGAGGAAGTCCAGAACCAAAAGCCTTGTAAGGTCACAAATTGGCTTAACAGAAAAGACAAGAGTCAGCAACAGTCTTCAGTCCAAGCATCTTTGGTGTGGGAGAAGAGCTCGACCGTTTCCATTGCAGAGACGGCTCCAACCAGCAGCCATGAAAATTGAAGGTGAACGTGGAAGAGAATGGCAAACAGAGAAAGGCACAGCCCAAAGCCTTTTTGAGCTTTTTTAGTTCTTTCGGCTGATAAAGGGATTTTTGCTACATATACTGGGAACCTCAGAGTTTCTAGGTATACAGTGTATACTTTTGTTTTTTTCTCCTTTTTTTTGGCTCCCACGAACAGCCAAGAATATTGGAGGTAGACGTGGATGAGATACCTGAACACAGAATGGCACAGCATGAAGCTTTGCTTAGTTATAGAAGCACTTCGCCTGGAAGGAGAAATCCAGAAAAAGCTTTCACTCCTAACATCTTTCTGTTGTGAGTTAGAGTCTAACATTTGCCATATTGAAACCAGGCTGTGGGCAGCTGCAGAGAAGGCCTGGCAGCAAAGGTTGGCTTCCCAGGGAAGCGAGGAAGTCCAGAACCAAAAGCCTTGTAAGGTCACAAATTGGCTTAACAGAAAAGACAAGAGTCAGCAACAGTCTTCAGTCCAAGCATCTTTGGTGTGGGAGAAGAGCTCGACCGTTTCCATTGCAGAGACGGCTCCTGCCAGCAGCCATGAAAATTGGAGGCGACCGTGGACAAGATAGCCAAACACAGAATGGTACAGCCGAAAGCTTTTTTTGGCTAAAAAAAAACTAGCTATGGAAGGAGAAATCCAGCAAGAGCTTTCACTCCTAACATCTTTCTGTTGTGAGTTAGAGTCAAACATTTGCCATATTGAAACCAGGCTGCGGGGATCTACAGAGAAAGCCTGGTAGCAAACGTTGGCTTCCCAGGGAAGCAAGAAATCCCAGAAC
>NW_010175322.1:0-20117 GCF_000695765.1 Mesitornis unicolor
GGGAACACCGCCTGTGACTGGTTACCAACTGAATTTAGTTCTATTCACTACAACTCCCTGTGCTCGGCCATCCAGCCAGTTTTTGACTCAGCAAAACATATGCCCGTCCAAGCCATGCCCAGCCAGCTTCTCCAGGAGGATGATTTGAGAGAAGGCCTTACTAAAGTCCAGGTAGACAACGTCCACAGCCTTCCCCTCATCTACCAAGCAGGTCACCTCATCATAAAAGGAGATAAGATTAGTCAAGCAGGACCTGCCCTTCCTGAACCCATGCTGACTGGGCCTGATCGCTTGGTTGTTCTGCATGTGTCGTGTGATGGCACTCAGGATGATTTGTTCCATCACCTTCCCTGGCACCGAGGTCAGGCTGACAGGTCTGAAGTTCCCCAGGTCTTCCTTCCAGCCCTTCATGTAGATGGAGGTGCTCCAGTCCTCTCATGATCTTAGTGGCTCTATGCTGGACTCTCTCCAATAGTTCCTTGTCCTTCTTGAACTGGGGAGCCCAGAATTGGAGACAGTATTCCAGATTTGACCTCACTAGGGCAAAGTAGAGTTGAAGGATAACCTCACTTGACCTACTTAACACACTCTTCTTACTGCACCACAGGATGTCATTGGCCTTCTTGGCTATGAGGGCACATTGCTGGTTCATGGTCATCCTGCTGCTGTCCACCAGGACTTCCAGGTCCTTTTCTCCTGAGCGGCTCTCCAGTAGATCAGTTCCCATCCTGTACATGGGGTTGTTCTTCCCCAGATGCACTTGCCCTTGTTGAATTTCATTAAGTTTCTCTCTGCCCAGCTTTCCAGTCTGTCCAGGTAATGCTGAATGACAGCACATCCTTCTGGAGTGTCAGCCACCCCTCCCAGCTTTGTATCATCAGCAAATTTGCTGAGGGTACACTCTGTTCCATCGTCCAGGTCACTGATGAAAATACTGAACAAAGCTCAACCCAGTACTGACCACTGAGGAACACCACTAGACACGGGCCTCTAACCGGACTCTGCCCCACTGCCCAGAACTCTGAGTTCTGCCCTTCAGCCAGTTCCCAGTCCACCTCACTATCCAGTCATTCGGCCCATACTTTTAAAGTTTGGCTATGAGGATGCCATGGGAGACAGTGTCAAAATCCGTACTGAAGTCAAGGTACCACATCCACTGCCCTCCCCTCATCAATCCATCCAGTTATGCCATCATAGAAGGCTATCAGATTGGTCCAGCATAACTTCCCCTTGATGAATCCATGTTGACTGCTCCTGATAATCCTCATTTCCTTGACATATTTTGAGATGGCACCAAAAACAAGATGTGCCATTACTTTTCCAGGCATGGAGGTGAAGCTGACTGGTCTGTAGCTACTCAGGTTCTCCTTCATGCTCTTTTTGAAGACTGGAGTAGCATTGGCTTTTCTCCAGTTCTCAGGCACCTCTTCCATTCTCCAAGACTTTTCAAGGATCATGAAAAGTGGCCTACCAAGATCTCCACCAGCTCCCTCAGTACTCATGGGTGCATCCTATTGAGGCCCATGGATTTGTAGATGTCCAGTTTACTTAATTGTTTTCTAACCAAATCTTCTTCAACCAATGTAATGTCTTCCTTTTTCCTGACTTCCTCTGTGTTCTCAAAGGTCTGGGACTCCTGAGGGCTGGCCTTAGCAGTAAAGAGAGGCTAAGAAGGCATTTAGTAACTCTTCTGTCTCTGTATCCTTCATCACCAACACACCCACTTCATTCAGTAGCAGGCCCACATTTCCTCTAGCTTCCCTTTTGCCTTCAGTATACTTAAATAAGCCTGTCTTGTTGTACTTGACCTCCCTTGCCAGGTTTAATTCTAAGGAGGCCTTAGCTTTCCTTGTTGCATCCCTACTTGCTCTGACAACACTCTTGTATTCCTCTCAAATGGTCAGACCCTTCTTCCTTGTTCTCTAAATTTCCTTCTTCCACTTCCACTATGAATCTATGCTCATCTCTAGATTTTTATCCTAATTTCTAGTAATAATTCAGAACTGCTTTTTTGGCCTCAGAACTCTTCATAGTGCTACCAAGTAGCACTCCACCCTACCATTATATGAAAATTGCACCTCTAAGCAAGTGGGCCCATCTCCAGTTTATTTCTTCCCATTTTGCTTCCTTTCTGTTTTAATCAGAAATTTCTTTCTGAAAATAGGAAGGTTTATAGTGTTTTAAGGCTCAGAATGTTTTAACATATTTGGTTAAAAGTTGATATTTTAATGTTGCTTTAGAAGAAAAGTGAAATGAGACTGAGATTAACTTTGCTCTTTGGTATTTGTGCCACCAGGAGTTTATGGAGCTGGGAGTTAAGAAAAATATTCATTCGGTTCTGAATGAGTGTGTAGGTTTGATGTAATTAATTCATGAAAGGTTTGTGCAGGAGCTATTGCTAGATGGAACAGAAAAGACACTCAAAATGGACAAGTAGATCATTCAAAGAGAAGGTCATAGGTGATTGGCATATGTCTAGCATTATCTAGCTGAATGTCTAAATCTCTTCCATTTTTGCCACTCCAATTACAAATATTTTTGCTGTGACTTAATATGACAGGGGAGCATGTAAATGAATGGCAACTATATTGCCTTACTCTAAAAGAAGACAAAAGTGAATAAAATAAAAATAATCAGAATGCAGTAAGATGTGGGGTCGGGTATCTCTTGATACCTATACATAGTTATACCTTAGGCCAGTGTACTTCTACAGCTAAATGTTTCCTGAGAAAAGTAAACTCTAACCTCTGTCATATGCCATATATTTCAAATAAAACATAAAATATTGTCAGAAAGCAAAAGTCTGATTTGCACAGTCATCCAAGAGAGAAGAGTCTGATATACCATCTGAGATAAAGTCTGTAGCCCTGATTCTTCTACTTTTGTATGCAGCAATACCTTCACCTAGTGCAGTTCTACTAGTTAAATTAATTTGATTAGTTCTTCTGTAATTCCTTTTCCTGCAGCTGTACTCCATGAAAGAAATATTATTACCTCGCTGAGCAGTGCATAGGAATATAATAACAATAGTAATTTATGTATCTGAAGCTTTATAAAGTGAAAGATCACTGAAAATGTTTATTATCGTGTTTCAGATGAGGCTGAGATACTTAGGTCCTAATTTTTGAAACTGGTAGTGTTATTTTGTTAATAAACATAATTTTGCTAATGCCTGGGTTAGGTACAAAACGTATGTCTCTGCACCAATATATTTGCTCCAGTTCTACCCACACTGCACAGTGAGTTTGCTTGACTAGCCTGCATGCCTCCATCAATGCTCTTATGCCTAAAATGTAGATGGTAGTGGAGCAAAACAGTGCTCTTGAATAAAATGTCCACAGTCACTGGAGAAAAGAAGATGTCTTTGAATATTAGAGAAAAAGGCTGTGCCTGCTTATGTTTCAACACTAAGGTGAAAGTCTGTCCCTGTAGAGATCTTCAAATTTGTGATTTACTTCTGTCTGGAAAGTAAGTAAGAATAACTAAGCTGAAAGCAAGACCTTTTGGTATCCTACACCACATGCTTTTAAGAACTCCAATTTCTTTAATTGTTTTCTCTCTGAGACAGCCAAAACTCTGGAGGACAAACATATCCCCAGGAATGAAGAAAAAAGTTACTGAATAGTCTGAAAAAACCCACATCAAATATTGTGCTGAACTCCACGCAATTTGTGAAGAGAGAGCTTCCTATCTTGGAGCAGGAATAAATACCCCTTAAAGACAAATCTAACTCTTTTCATTTAATTTCAGGTCTCTGAAGTAACATTTCAGAGTAGGGCAAAACATGTTGGCCTAGAGGCATGGACTAAGGTCTACTCACCAGTGTCAGGTCTAGAGCATCTTTAGGCTACCACTACAGTAGGCAAGAGCAATTATCTTGTCAGCTCACTCTCCCATAACTGACCCAATGTAGTAGATGTTAAAGATTCAGGCATAAGAGGTTATTAAAATCACCCTGCCCATAGTAATATATCATTCCAGTTCAGTCAGCGATAAAGTTATTCCCTGAAATATAAGTTGCCATATTCTTTTTTAGTAAAATATTAAGCAAGGAATTTCTGATTGACTTTTTATATACAATCTGCTATTTTCTCTATATTGACTATTTCTCCTCTTACTTGTTGCAGCTCTAAATTAAGCATACCTTGTTCTTAGCTTCTTTTTTGTCTGCAGACCTGACTTTTACCTGTTGTCATTCCATCTCTGAATCCCTTCTGTAGTGAGTGAGCTGCTGTGTTTTGGTCCAAGTTTAGCTTCCAAACAGGCTACACATATAGTCAATGTAACATACACTGTAACAATCTCTGAGATAACAAAGGTATGGATCCTGGCTGCTCTTCTTAGTGTCATGTGTTTCCCACTCCTACATTTGCTCCTTCTTCAGAAGAAGAAACAGGAGGGACAAGCAGCTGTAGAGCTTAATGATAGGATAAGTCCTACCCTTAGATAACACAGCATCCAGGAAGGTTTTTCACCATTGTACTCCATTCTGATCAAGTAAGCGACTTCTGAGAACAAACTCAGGAAAGGAATAATAAAAAAAAAAAAAGATAAAGAAAATTAAAGAAACCAGATCAGTCTGCCATTTCTGATGTCAATGACAAGATGAAATTCAGAAATCAAGTTCTAAATAAATACTGGCAAAATGATCATTTGAAATACAGCATAACCTTTCTCATTTCATTAATCTGCATATTGTATAATCCACACTAAAAATTGGCAATTACTTTCTACCTCTCAAAAAAGATTAAATTTAAGTCTTTTAGAGGCATCTCAAATTATTAAACTATTTTTTATAAAAGCATTACAGTGTGTACCTTGTTATAAAATATAAAATAAATGAGCAATCATATTTTTATGAGTTATCCTTGATATTTCAAATGTGTTTGTTTGTTTGCTAATTCAACAAATTTCAATATTTCACAGTCTTCCAGACACAAGTTGTCATGAGTTAAGACATAATTATTGCTATAATCAGTGTACCATTTAACAGACTACACAATCTAGCATATGTTACTGCTTATGCTGTCATCTGAGTTAAATTCCAGGTATGTAGTAAAATCAGACAGAATCTGATGTAGAAATCTTTGCTCTCTCAAGAAATTCTTGCTGAGGTGAGCACTTTTGCTCATGCTACCTTTAGCTCTCAAAAGTTCCCAAAGATCACCTGAGGAACAAGTAGGAGACCTGTCAAAAGGAAAGCATTTTTACAGTAGTTTGTAATACTGCACATGAAAAGTGCATAAGAGTTCTCTTATTTAGCACTGATAATGCATTGTCAATTAGAAAACTGTACAGTAATCTGCAAGGTTCTTTCACAACCTTGCAGAGATACAATTTCTTCCAGACCACTCATTTGAAATGAGAGAAGACTTCAAGTCCTTGGATACATACGTGCACTGACCTTCTGATTTGCCTGTGTGTGGATATCACCTTCACCTTTGGAAACAGACACTTGCATTACTTTTTTTGAAAAGAGGGCATTAGCTTTCAGAACAGGTAAAATACTGAGCTTTCTCTCTCAATTCATAAGGAGAAACCTAAATCAGGTCAGACTAAAGTTTGTTCAGAAATTTATCCTATTCTTAGCTGCTGCTAAGGGAAGAGGACAGAACAGTTAAAGCACAAAGCACTGATATTTCCTTATTAACTCCAGGGGTTGCTTCCTTAAGGATTTCTTAAAACAAGGGCATTAAATTCTTATTGAATATAATTTGATTTTTTTTCTTATGTTTTTCTCTTGTACTTATTCTACTGCTTTACCCAAGAGGTTTTTCCAGGGTTTCCAGCCCTGCCCCACCAGTGAACGCTACAGGCTGCAGGCCAGTCAACCTGGCTCTCGACATGGGTTGCAAAAGGGGAACCTGTGCTCTACATCCTCCTCCTCCCTCTCCTTTCTTTCCTTCAAATCGACCTTGGTGTTCTTCAAAATTGTTCTTCCCAGGCCCTACTCCTTTCTCCGCTGCATATCTCTTCTGATGGTTCTGAAGAGTTCCTGGCTGTCTCTGTTTTTGGGCTAGAGCTGCAGCGGGGCTTAAGTTTAAGCTGGGGTCGGACAGAGCTGGGGCTGGGGCCACGCCACCTGCACCTGGGGCCACGCTGATCAGGGCTGGTGCCAGAGAAAGAGAGAACATGCCCTGAACCCCTCTTAAATACATGAATTTGCAGGGCTGCTGATTGGCTTGGCCCTGGTCAAAGGTGGGTCTGACAAAGGAAAAGGGGGAGATTTTCAGGTAGCTTTTTAAAGGGTTATCTCCTTGGCCCTTCCCCCATTACCAAAGACACAACCAAAAAACCCCTCACAGAAAATACAATACAGAAGCTCTCACTATTTTCTTGATAAATCAGCATGACTAGATGCTTCTCTGAAGTGCCTGAACACTGATACACACAGCATATGAAACACACAGGAGAAACTAGAAGTCTGCATGCAGGTGCAGGGCAGATACAGTTGAGATCACAGAGAGCTTACACGACTGGAGTGCTGCAATGGAAGGATGTAGGCATGGAGTTGGATATAGATATAGGGGAGATGCTTATACTTACAAACGAAAAAGAACTTGCAAGGAATGTAAAGATTTGGGGGCAGCTTTGGCTGATGATGGAATTCAGAATCTTGAGAGAAGGGAACAAGACAAACAGTAGAATCACAATTCTGGACATCAGGGGAGCAGACTTTGACCTGTTCAGGGATCTTCTTGCAGGAATCCATGGGAGTTAGTCCTACAGAGAAGAGGGCTTCAGGAGAGCTTGTTGATTTTCAGACATCACGTCCTTCAAGCTCAAGAATAGTCTATCTCAATGAGCATGAATTCAAGCCAAGGTGACAGTAAGCCTGCATGGATGAACAAAGAGTAGCCAACAAAAGGACAAGAATGTGACTGGAAGTCGAACAGCAGCATGGACTTTCTAAAGGCGAAATCCTGCCTAACGAAACTGATAGCCTTTTATGATAAAACGACTGGCTTGGTGGATAGGGGGATATTTATTTTGTCTTTGGCAAGGCTTTTGTCACTATCTACTATAATATCCCCATTGACAAACTGATGACATACAGGCTAGGTGAGTGGACGGTAAGGCAAACTGAGAACTGGCTGCACTGCTGGGCTTAAAGTATTGAGACTAATAGCATGAAGTTCAGCTGGAAGCCAGTCACTTTTGGTGTATCCCAGGGGCCAGTACTGTTTAATGTCTTCATTAATTACCAGGATAATGGGACAGATTGCACTCTCAGCAAGTTTGCAAATAAAACTGGGAGGAGTGGCTAATAGACCAGATGGATGTGCTGCCATGCAGAGGGACCTTAACAGACTGGAGAAAGAGATAAACAGGAACATCACAAAGTTGAAGTAAAGGGAAATGCCAAGTCCTGTACCTGGGGAGGAATAACTTCATGCACCATTTCACATTAGGGTCCAACTGACTGGAAAGCAGCTCTGTGGAGAGGGAATGGGCGTCCTGATGGACAACAAGTAGACCACATGCCAAAAGTGCACCCCTGTGGCAAAGAGGTCACTAGAAATTACTGACTGGAGTGAAGACAACAAATGATGTTAGTTACAAACAATGAATGCATCTGGCACTTCTTACTGGCTATTAAAAATATGTGTTAAATCTATTAATCAGAATAAGTTGAAAATGATTCTATTAATTAGAATATGTTCACAATGATAATTAAGGCATATTCATTTTCACGAAGCCATTTAAAGTTAGCAGTAAACAGGAGAAGCTTTATTAAAATAGAGAAGGTTTCATAAAACAACCTTTTTATGTAAAATCCATCAAGGACCAATACTTTAAGAAGAAAAAGGCTGCAAGTATCCAACAGATAACTAATCTTAATCTCTAAATCTTGTTAATTTAATGTTTTCTACAATTCGTTACCATAATGTCATTCTAAAGTTTGACAATTATTTACCTTACCTGTTGTGTGCATACACTTACCACATTTTCTCTAGTATTATACAGCAGTTGAAAATGCTTTCTAAATTCTACAGACAGTCAGCTAACTCCCACAGCGAGCTTACATAAGTCTAGGCAGTCTTCTGTGCTCTTTTGTAATACCAATCCTACCCTCCTTGCCAAAAAGCTTCTCTTTTGTTCACATGAGATGACAGAAGACCTTAAAATATTGGAAACTGCTAATTATCAACAGGCATGCACAACTTAATAGTGCATCCTGCAACATGCTCATGTATTGCATTACAAATGAGCACCTGTTAATTTTTCCTGTTCTTTTTTATTTGAGAGGATAAAATATAAAGTAGACATGAATGACAGCCATTGAAATTGTCTGTGATTCTATACATTCTAAAGGGATGTAATAATGGGCATATTTCCTAATATTTTAGTATCTCTGGATATGGTTATAGTGTAATCTAATAAATAATGAAAAGTTTGTCAATTAACTCTATGATGTGTATAATTCTCAGCTGGAGAAGAAATCATGCAGGCTGTTTGTGAGAAGACAAAACATGCAAGTTAGGCAAATTACCTGAGATGATGAGAAATAGATGCTGGGAGGAAAGTAAATTAAGGGGAAAACAAAGACATTATTTGGATTATTTAGCTTTAAGATATATATGGGGAGAAAAAAGTCATTAACATGTCATGTATTTTTCAACATTCCACTTCTACTACCCAAAGAGATAAGTCCAGTAGTTCCTCTTAATGTAAATAACAAGGACCACTAAATTAATTCTGACAAACCAAATTCTTTATTCCCAGTGTTGTCCAGCTACTTAAGAATAGAGTACACTCACACTTTTTTTTTTTTAATTTTTTTTTAAAAGTTATATTATCTGAGACATTGTTTCAGATCAGAGACTGGGTTACTACTAGCAGACTGAAGACTCAACATTTCGCTATGTATCTGATTTGTCTTCCACTACATTGTGATGGTGATGCAATAAAAAGCACATAATTTCCATGATTATTCATTTTTCATGTTCTTCTGAAGAAAACAGTAAATTTGCTGGCCCTTGTCTTGTAACACTTGTTCTAAATGTTTGATTATGCAAATTGTAACTGATAAGATTGAGTTAAATTGTTGTAACAGCCTGAAGTATTAGAACCACTAAATATGACTTTGTCTTTTTAAGTTGCAGTTATTTGTTTCTAAAAATATTTTACATAAAAGGAGGAGAGAGGTTATTATCTATAAGACTTGTTTGTAAAACCAACCAACCAACCAACCACTGATTATGCCGAAATCTAACACAATTCTGCTTGTTGTCTTTGAACAGTGAAGCATGTTAGTTATTTAATGTTAAGTGGGTATAAAAGTGATATTAGGCACATTTTAATCAATATACATTAATGATTATTTTATACATTTTGATAAATAATGAATATATCTTATAATTATATTCATGAGCACTAAGTTCTAATATAATTATATCAGTATGAATATAGAGGTAAAAATACCCTTTTCACCTGCTTAACAGTTAGTTATATATTAAATCACATATTCATAATTTGTTGCTATTTCATTATTATTTACATATAACGACTTGCTTATTAATGTCGAAGAAGGGGCACACAGCATAATTCTTCTGCATGCATGATGATATTTGATGGGTTGCTTTTTCTGAGCTTGCTTTCTATGAAAACCAGGAACATCCCTCACCTAAGGCTTTCCATTTAGTTCTTTCATTGCTCAGAACTAGATGGAACATTTACATTTTTCACAGCCATATTCATTAAAACATTAGCTTTTCACATTCTGTCTATTGAATTCTAGCTGTATTAAGATGCTTATGAGGCCTACCAGTGTAACCTTTGAGTACAACATTTTTCCTGTAACTATAAAAAGTTCAATGCAAATATTGTTCTTCCTAGAAAATTTCCACAGGATTTTTCACAAGAAAAACAAAAATAAAGTACTTCAAAGTACATTTTTAACTTTTACAGTTAATATTTCTTGAAGCATTTGAAAAATCTTTCCCTTATGCAAAGCCAAATGCACATGTAATAAAGATAAAAAGAGAAACAAAATTAAAACCTCAGAACTTGCAATTGTTCAAAGCAGGCAATGAAAATTATGTTTGATGTAACTGCCACCAAATTTTGTTTGGGTACACAGAAAATGAAATAAAGGATAATAATTTCAGTCTCTGAATACAAATTAAGTAAATGCATTCCACTGATAGAGAAATTGCTATTAAAAGCTAAATCAAATCTTCCTAATTATTAGCTTTGTAGACACTGAAAAAGACAGCAACAGAATTCGTGTCATGGTCCAGACTAGTTGCACCTAACTAATTTCACTGCAATGGGAGAAGATAACCTCCTGAGTGGCTAATTGATTGAATTTGTTTTTATTTCTCAGCCTTGATTTCATATTCTGAAGCCAGGTCTCACTTTCTTTGCTGTTTCTTCATGACTATCATAAGAACAGAGCATTGTGAAGGTATGTTAAAAAATCCCAAACAACACCTTTTTATCCTCTCTTTGAGTTGATGGCTGAATGAACAGATAAATAATCTTTTGAAAAGATCCACAGACACTGACTGCTGAATTTCAGTTATCAGTCAGTGACTTGGAAGTTATATATAAATACAAAATAAAGGCACAATAAGACAGACTGGTTACCTACATCCTCACATTGCCTACATTACTCACATCCTCAGAACTTAGAATTCTAAAGTCTTCCCATCTTTGCACAAATAGTCCAGTTCTCCGGTTGGGATATCTCTCACCCCAGCTACTGCTAGAGCAGTAACCACCGCCTCTCACAGGAGCTGACATGCAGCTGAGAGCAAACACAGCATATATCATTCAGAGCTCACCTGGTCTGGCAGCATGTAGATAAACACATTTGAATCCTCGGAAGACTTACAGGAAAACATTGATTATTTTTTCTGTACAAGTAATGCATTCCTATAAAGTCCTCTTTTTTGGTGTAATATTACACAAAATTACCAAGCTGGCAATCTGAAGTTTTGTTAGTCATCGTTGTTATACCTTGTTCCAATTATATTTTTTTCCTGTTAAATTAGGACCTGACTGGTTGTTGAGTTATGGTATAATATTTCACACTTTATGAATTTAACAACATTCAGACTCCAGTGTATTACCTACTGATGCACAAGGTGTGAATTATAGCTTCATTACTCACACCCTGTCATGTCTCATTGCTTAAGCATTATATTGAGGTCAAACAAAGAGATGAATTGGCTTTAAGTTTGTTTCTGTCAATTAAAACTCACTTTGAATGTTTCATAGTAATAGCTTGTCATCAGAAGACTATATTATTTAAGAACAAACAATTCCTGATATATTTTTAAAGTGTACAAGTCCAATATCAAATACTGGATTCATCCTCTCTAATTGCAGTCAACTCACTGATATTCCAGCTGCATAGACAGGTTTTTGATCAAAGATTAGCACCCCCAACTGTTAGTTCATATCTAGCTGTCTTTGGTAATAATAGCACTAAAACAATAATATCCTAATATTTCCTTAACTGAGGAATGATCATGGGTTCTAATAATTCTCAGTTCTCAAAGAAACATGAGTAACTTGGAGAAAACATTTGAAGGTGTCTTTGTGATTAAAAGCTTATCATTTATTGGGCAAATACTCATTTAAATTATTAATATATTTTACTTTAAATACTGGTATATTAGTATGTTTTTCTTCTTTACTGGTGCTGTTTCCCACTGTTTGTCTTCTGAACACAAGATACTTCTCTGAATACAAACCTACTGTGTTTGTTTTCTACAGTCATCACAATCTACTTGTCACTGTAATATATTTTTGAAAATTGACACAATCTCTTTGGTTAGAAAGCAGAAATTATCAACCATTCTGCTGAATTTGTTTTAGAGCACAACTGAGAAACCTGGAAACCACACAAGAAGAAAAGGAGATGTTTAAAACTTAAATGTTTCTAAAAACTTAACAGCAAATTCAAAGTTGGGAGAAGGAATTTGTTTCTGATTGTGCCAAGAACTTGGTGCCTTCACTCTTAAAAAAAAATAAAAATCTGTAATAATTAAGAAAATAAACTCTATGAAAATGTTACATTATTTCCTTAGCAAGTGTATTTCAAAATAATTTTATATAACTTACAAATGTTAAAAAATTTTTTGAAAATATATCTTATTTTGATACACTCTCTGATTGTTAAGAAAATAAACTATGGAAACATTAACTTATTTTTTTATAATCAGACACTCTATTTTGGAGAAAGATTGTTGAGTTTTGAGTTTGTTCTTTTTATAAAAGCTCTATGTAGTTATGGGATTAGAGACATAATGAAAAGACTCTCTTTTTAAGGTGCTCCAGGTTTAAATATCTTGCAAGTAACATAGTAAAAGAACAGTTTTGCAGTTTGTCCTGGATAATTCAAGGCTCAAATTGTTACATATTCAAGCATTCTCTACACTGCCTAGCATGTTTGGAAATGAATCATGCTCATTGGGTCACTGTCTGTTTCTCCTGTATTGAATATCCCTCTGTCCTCATGTGTGCAGCCATAATTTGCCTCAAGTACAGGATCTCTCTGCTGCTTTCCTTCCTTCGTCCTCTTAGGATCTTGAGCTCCACTATTTCATGGTTGCTACATCCAAGACTGCCACTCTTTATCATATACTCAACAAGTTCTTTCTTGTTCATGAGTCACACACAGCAGTATAGATGGGGTAATAACGGGACACATTTCTTACACCAGTAAAAACAATTTTATATCACAAGGTTTGCATCCAGTGCTTGATCATCTGGTACCTCTTGCTTGAACTATCTCAACATCACCACACCTTGCTTGCTGTGAGGACACTAAAATGGAGAACAGTATTTTTTAGCAGTAAAAAATAGTCAGTGCTATGTAGAGAGGCAAAATTACTTTTTGCTTCTTAGTATTACCCACTATATAAAAAAGAAGGTTGCATTATGCCCTTTCACTGAAGTATTGTGCTAAAAGCTCATGCTGAGGTGAGCAGCTACAATGACCTCTATATCTTCCTATGAATCACTGCTTTCCAAGACAAAATGTTGCTATGGATTAATAATAGTCATGTGTCTTTCCCTGTGGTTAATTCCAAATTTACTGAAGTACTAGAGCTTCTGTTTTGCTGAAGTTGAAGCTAGCAAGTTTTTTAAGTACCTTAAATCTTCCTCTGATTTTATTAGACATATATATATATAACTCTGATTTACAGTCACCAAGCCACATTCTCAGCTGATACAAATCAATATGACTTGCTGTTTACCTCAAACAATGATCTATTTCACACATTGCAGTTGCTTAAATGAACCACAGAGAAGATATCTATATAATATACATTATCAGCTACTTTACACATAATACATCAAGATTAATATTAAACATCATATTGCATAAAAAGTGAACTCACAATTATTTGGAGAAGTCATTTAGATGTGCTAGTTACATAGAAATTGAAACACAATTCTTTCAATTAAAGCATTAAATACTCTGAGAGATGACATTGATATACTGTCACTGATAGAATTGTAACACTTATAAAGAAAATTTTAGGTTGGGGCTAACACAGTTTGGGGGAATAACACCTAAGAGTTAAGAGGATACCAATTATTTAGCTGAAGCAATATATCTTAGGTCATTGTGTAAAGGGAGGTAGGCTACAGACAGTTCCTGATAAGGCAAAGGATGTCCTGCCTGAAGCATCTTACAGCTCCTGATAACAACAAGAACATTGCAGCAAATTGGTAGAAACTGGCTTTGTGGTTTGGAGAAACACCAAGGGTCCAAGGAGCATGCGCAAGGAACAAAGGTGAAAAGCTTAGTAGAGAAAAGGACTCCCGAGATCCCAGCCCACGACCACCAGGAGGCACTGTGCAGGTGCGACCGGACTTCACGGAAAAAGACTGCCTTTTTGGGGAAAGGCTATAAATATGCATAGCTGTTTTTGCATAGTAATGAATATGCAACACTTTACTGTATAAAAGCTAAGACAAGCTGCCTCAGAAGGTGCACATGAAATCGAAGGAAAGATCCCCTGTGTGCCAGCACACTTAATAAACATACCTGCTTTACAACCTTACAGGTTGTAGAGTCTTCTTTCCACGAGTCACCACTGTTCCTCTGAGGCTTTCTGGATCTACTTGAGTGAATTCCCCTTCTCCTCACTCCTGTCCCCATAAACAGATACACGTGTGCACTACGCCTTTATCTTTCCTAGAATAGACTCCTGTGATTCTCCCATTCTCAGTCAGCAGACGAATCAAGTGCATTTTCCTCAGTAGTTAGGAAAAATGCAGGTATGTACTGCTCATTAGTCAATGACTGAATGAATACAATCACCTTTAGAATTCATTCTTAAAAGAAAATACCATTTAAGATGAGACTCAGTCTGCTACACAAGAGGATTCCATTTGACCTGCATTGATTTTTTTTTTTTTTCCGGAGACAGAGTGACTGTTTGTGAAGGCAGCTGCTCTCTGAATGTTCTTCTTTTCCTCTGCAAAATTGAATCAGATCTGCCTTGTTACACCATGAAGAGAACGGAAGAAAGTGAATCAGGAGGAGGTCTGTAGCATAACCAGAGCAATGCTCTATTTTTGAAGGAGTGAGCAAACTAGTTGAGAGGTGGAGGAAACGTTGAGGAAGAAACACATCTTCGTACAGTTCATTCTTTGTGTTTGTGCATGGAGTGTGCTGTCAGATCCTGGAGTTAATACCATATGGGGAATGCAGGCAAGATTATTCCTGTCATAACCTGTTGTTCTATTCAAATATGTGTGTTTGGAGGCTCAGAGAGGAAGAGCAAAGAAATCATGCATCCTGCATGTATTTTGCACAGTAGTCTCCCATTTTTATTGTTGCTGCTGTGAAACAGCCCAGATTTGATCCTTTGTAATATTTATAATATTCATGAACTCTCAGAAGTATGTCTGACTTTCTGCAGATCCCCCAAATCCTGACAAATGACAACACCTTCATTCCCCTCTCCCAGAAATTATGTCATTGTTGGCCTGAACCCTGGTGTTTTTTTGAGCCTGATTACGGATAACTTGGAAGAAGCCACATCATTAAAGTCAATGGTTCTGCTTGCAAAGAGGTTGTTCTCTGAGCTACTGTCCACTTACCTTCCTGCATGTAGGCAGAATTTCATTGAAATAATTCTGTACAAGACGTCATTAAACATTGCTCTATGCAGGTCAATTCTTTTACATTACTCAGACAAATGTATATAACTATATCATATTCAGAAATAGTCACCATGCAGCTCCAAATTAATCATATTGATATCTTTCCAACATTTTCCATGAGTTTTCCTCTAATTAGCCTAATTTGCTTTCTTTTTCCTTTCTTGTCAGGCCAAAAATTGCCTCAGATACAATTTTTCTGTGCCGCTGAAGCTGTTCAGTAGTTATTTCATCATAAAGATCTATATACATTACAGGAAATGGAAAAGTTGCTTCTGTATTACAATGAGGAAAGCTTTTGCTCACTGACCTGCAAATGCTACAGAAAAATCTATTTTAAATTGAATGTTGATCCAAACAAGAAAGGACTGCACCACATCACATGAAAGAGAAGCACTCATCATCCAATTATTAATTCTTTGCTAAAGTCAATCCGTCTTGCTTTCTGCAATTGAGCCACAAACACACAAAAAACCAAGTGACTTTCCTGTTAGACATGGAATTAGGATAAAATAATAGCAATGGTTATAATGCTAAATCCTGACCTTTCTGTTACAGGACCGGACTGTTTTGTCATTATATGCATAATGCTAGGGAGAAGGGGACCCAGTACATTACCAGGGCTCCTGTTATAGACACAAGTAATGACAAAGAATGAAGAAATAGACACAACACTTTCTGAATAAAAATGCTTGCTTCCTACTGTAAGGCTCTTCAGGGCATATTGCAGTAATGTGCTGTGGGAACAACTTTTCTGCTTTTCCAAGCAGGAACTAAATGTATTGTTGCACTTTTTGCTGATTGCAGCACATACACAATGCGAGTGATGGACACAGCACATAAAATACATCCCACAACAATATAGTGGAATTTTTAAGCCCTCTTTTTGCAAATGGAGCGTTTGTTTCCTATGTCTTTTTTTATGAAGGAAGACATGACACTGATAAATGTTTTCCTCTCTCCATCACATCACCAAGACAGTGTTACACCATGCTTGATTAATTTTAAAGCTGGCATTTAAAAGTGTTTATGGTATTTTTATCACATGTAAAAAAAATCTTGGTAAACAAAATTGAGTTTTTGGAAGTTCATTTGTAGTTCACAGCATAAGTCTCAGGCCCTCCCCATGCATGAGCCATAGATGGGTGAAATGACAATCCGTGCAGGTTTAGAAACCAGCAGATTTTATGTCCTAAAACCCTGGATAGACCATCCTGTTTGAACTAGTCCAAAGCAAGTGACTCAAATCAAGCATCAGATCAAAATGGCAGTCTCGTTACATTTCATACTATTATAATTGGGAACAGAAATTGAAAATGCAGTGGTATGCAAATAAATAGAACCTAAAAGCTTTGAAAGAAAAAAGAAAAAATAGTCCCACATATCAAATATATTTACTGGACCCTATCCAGCTCTGCTAAGCTTACCTCTGTTTTCTTTCACCAAGCTGCCCTGACTATCCAACTAAAGAACAATCTTCAGTTTGGTGCAAGCAATCATGCACAAACACTTTACAAAGTTCTGTCAAAAGAGATGTTTGTTGACACACTCTCAGGAAAAAAAAAAGTTTACAGGTGTGTGTAATGAATGTGTGTTTATATTTTTTAAGTCTGTAATGACTGCTCCAGAGAAACCAGCTATGGGAAATATACTTCATTACAGACAGTGGAAACAGGACTTCAGGATGATGGAATGAAAGTGAAGATGTGATTTTTTGGGGATAGATGTAATCTGCATTTAATCTTCTAATTTTATTTTCTGTCTACAGCTTTTTTCTGTCACCTTTATTATCATGTGCAACCTCAAGCTTCCAGGCAGATGAAATTTCACAGATGGTTCAGAAAATTACAGATTAGGACAACTTTAGTAATGTCTCTTCCAGACAAATTCAACCTCATTTTAATTACACTATCAAGAAACATGGATATGTTCTAAATTGCAAAGGCGAAGATGCAATGTGCTGCATATTGGTGTATGCATGTAAAAGTTCTATTTTGATTCCAAACATTTTACTTAAGATTACAGAACCTGTATATTTAAAAAACTTTTCAATAACAAGAAAACTTGAGACATTATATAAAGCACAGTTTCTTTGTGCCCTTTTTTGTCTTTTATTTATCTTGATATTTTTTGCCTATGAGTAGCTAGCTTAAATGAAAGTTAAAAAGATATGTTACACACCATAAATGAAAAGTTAATTCAGTGCTAAATCTTATTAAATCCCAAGTGCTATGAATTACAGGCTAGTCATATCAAGCACACACACACACGTATATATAAAGATAAATATGTATTTGTACTTGTGTACACTTACGGGGAAGTGTTACTTATTTTCTGTGATTGTCATTCATTCCCATGCAGTCAACCATAACCTTTAGCAGGTATGAATATTGTCTAAATATTTCAAAACTTATTTGAGGTTTCAGACGCTTTCACTATGATATCTCTGGGATGGGAGCTGATTTTGAGTTTTAAACTTTTTGGCACTTCATGGACAATATGCCTTGATAATAGGTTTTGAGCTGAAGCATTCAGAAGTTATTTTCTTAATTCTTAGAAACTGAGCAATATTTTTGTTACTCTGGTTTGCCTCATTAAGAAATACTCTTGTGAAAAATAAATACCTCTAACAAGCAACAGATATGTATTAAAGCTTTAAGTTAGAGAATAAAAGAAAAAAACCTGTATGTGACCAGCATTGGACTGAGGCTTTCTAAAGAAGTTGAAGAACTGACTGTGTTTAGACAAATGGGCCAGTTACTTCATTTCATCCTGACTTCTAGTTCACAGAATCACTATGTTTAACTATGCCTGCCGAGAACACAGTGGATGTTATATTTGAAAGATTTTGTGTAGGAATCCTTTAGTTAAAGAATTTGAAGACCATTCTATCTGTGTGACAAGTGTGAAGGAAAAATCTATTTCTGAATGCCTCAAAGGCAAAAAGAAGATGTGTTCTGGTTTTGAGGATTTTTCTATAACTCAAAGAGCTAGAACTGCACAAGTATAATCTGGGCCTCGGTAATTCCACAGAAGTTTTGTTACTGGTTTCAGTGAAGGCTCACTTTTGCTTTTTATTACTCTCCATGGCTGAATGCTAAGAAATCCTTGACATGAAATGCAACAAATGCATTTTTCAAATGCAACTTCAATCCTTGCCAACTCTTGAACAGTTATGTCTTCTTGTTTTGGAAAATGAATATACACAATGTTTTCATTTGTCTGTTTGACAAATATGCCTGAATGCTCAATAACTTATCTTTGAAATTAACCTGTCAGAGTAATCATGACACAAATATAATGATGAAACATTACTCTACTCTAAAGATGAATTTCTGTAACAGTCATAACTGGCCTCTAGGCCATTACTGATTCATGAAGCAATACTTTAATAGATATTGAACTAATTTGTGTGTAGGTCTACACAGAAAAATCTACATATTCTACTATGTGCACATTCATTTGGCTAACCGTTAAGAAAATCATGAAGGCTGTAGACTTTTATTTGTGTTTAGTCCAGAGACACGTGTTAAAACGACATATACATTAACCTAGAATAGAATAAAAATATATGTGCACAGGGGTATCTTGTTCCTGCATTGTACATTATTTCTTTGCAATATGTGGCAGCTAATTATTAAACTAAAATTAAAGCTTTTATATACCAAAAACCTGGGAGCCTGAAACTGCTTTCTCAGTTACAGAAGCCCATGCCATATGACATGCATATCTTGCCTTGTTATTTTGTTCTATTTTATTTTATTTTCACATCTTTTTTTTACAACTGTTTTACTCTTTACACTTTGGCTTTTAGTCAGATGGCCTCTATTCATGATTGACTCAAAATCCTGTTGTATGACAGTGCAGCTGTCCTATGAAGCTAATATAAAATGAGTGTTTTAATAATGTCATTACAGTGTCTTGAAAACATAGAGCCTCTGTTCCTTTTGTTAATGAGCTGTAAATTGTTTATTTTTTCCTTAAATTACCTAAATATGTACACAGGTCGTTCCTATTTGCTTAAAAAAAAAAGATAAAAGGTTGTTAATAAGTGGTTTCTTATATATACATATGTAATATGCATATGCATATGTAGAATACATGTATAGAATTTAAAAAAAAAAAATCTCTTCATATAGTTAGGATGTTCATGTGGGATATTATCACATTTAGCTGTACGTGAATTGAAGTGTCAAAGGTAAGGGGAATTTGTTTGCAACTCTCTTTTCCAGAAGTCATACAGCTTCTTTAAGTGGTAGGTTTTATTTAGGAGGAAGATATCATATTTTTTGTGGTATTGCAGAGAAAATGAAAAGACTTTTTAGCAGGATTTATTGAACAGAGTTCAATAAGGGTCATCCAATCAGTGTCTGAAAGATCTCTTCATCTACTTGAATTTATCCAGGAGTTCATCTCAGTTGCTTCTATATAATACATTATTTAGTGGGAACACTGTGTACAGAATTACCTATTTTCTATTTTATGCCAGTGCTTTTGAAAGAAGCTATTATTTCTTAAGGAAAGAAAGAAGCATACATTAATTTTCCTATAATTGGCATCACCAGTTCTTTAGACACACAAATTACCTTTTTATCCCTTTGATTAAAAAAAATAAATGCTCTGAAACTTTGAATCAAAGTTCTCTCCAGTTCTGTATTGGGTTTTCTGTGAGGGGTTTTTGGTTGTGTCCTTGGTAACGAGGGAAGGGCTATGGAGATGGCCCTTTAAGAAGCTACCTGAAAAGCTCCCCACTTTCCTTTGTCAGACCCACCTCTGACCAAGGCCAAGCCAATCAGCGCCCCTGCGAATTCATGTATTTAAGGGGGGTGCAGGGCATGCCTCCCTCTCTCTCTGGCACCGGCCCTGACCAGCGCGGCCCCAGGTGCGGGTGGCGCGGCCCTAGCCCTGACTGGCTGGGCTTGTCTGGCCTCGACCACAACTTAAGCTTATCCCTGCTGCAGCTCCATCCCATAAAAGAGAGAGAG
>NW_010175323.1:0-10019 GCF_000695765.1 Mesitornis unicolor
GGCCGGCCGCTGCCCGCTCCCGCTCCCGGCCGGGCGCCGCGCCCACCGCCATGACAGGAACCTGCTGGGGGGAGAAGGGACGCTCCGCGGGGAATGGGGCGGTGCGGGACAGAAAGGGGAGCTGAGACTGTGGGGTTCCGAGGGGCAAAGCCCTGAATAGAGGAGGGGGAACCGCTGAGGGCAGTGAGGGTCCGAACAGGGACTGCTGGGACCGTGAGGAGAATGGGGGGTGAAGGAGAGTGTGAGAGGAGCTATGAGAGGGGAATGGGGGAGGAAGATGGGGCTGTGGGACACAAAAGTGTCTCCAGGGTGAAGCCATGAGGGAAGTGGGGGTGCTGTGAAGGGGTCTGAGGGGAAGATGAGGTGGATGGAGAGGGCACAAAGGGAAGGGTGAGGGTAATTGAAGGAGAACTACGGGGGGAGCAGGATGAAGGGGAGGATAGTGCGAACGACAGGTAGAAGAGAGATTTGCTAGTAACAAACACATCACTAGCAAATGCCAGCCAAAGACCCAGAGAGCTCACGTCAAATCCCATACCGTTTTGCAGGGGTGGCACTAGTTGTTTTCCCCTAGACCTGATGAGAGCTCACTGGCCCTCAAGCCAGCTAAAGACCTCCTGCCCATGCCCTGGCCCTGCCCAAGGGCCCTGGCCAGCTCTAGACCCTAAATTCTTTGCAGAGATGGACAGGGAAGAACAGATCCTCACTGGGTCAGCTGCGTGCACAGCCATCAGCTTTTCCACAACCAGGGATCAATCACCCTGGTTGCACAAAGGACTTCACTTCCTTATTAATGCTATCAGAGTGTGTGCAGAACTTGGTACCAAAAACAGCCATAGAGGACAATGAATGTGACAATAAAACAAAGATTTTTACTGATCTACTTTCATACACTTGGTACAAAGATGAAGTTAAGCCCCCAAATTCTTCAGACTGCACTGTGGTGCCCTTTGATGTGCAGCACAAGAGTTCCCTGAGCTGAAGAGCACAGAGGGTGACGTCAAAGATATTTATTTTCTCGTACGTTCTCCAGTTCACCTTGGGAATAGAAGAGGGTTGAGGCAGCAGCTTGAGGTCAGGGTGTTTTGGTCAAAGGTCTGCGGTTGCTCCCTCTCGACAACGGGAGAACACACAAATGCAATTCTGTGCAGTAGCCTCCTGCTCAGGGTAACCATCTGGACACAGAGCGGCTTGTTTATACGGGCTCCTCCCTTGTGACAAATCCAAACATACTCCATGTCTCCTGCGCCATATTCAAGGTCCCTGGCAGACATGTATTTTTCATCTTCCAACAATAGCATCTGAAATGTAGCACTTCTTACAACCCTACGGGATCCTCCACCTCTGCACTGCCCGTCTGCTCCTACATCGCTAACTCTTAGCCAGGAGACTGATCCCAAACCATTTCTATTGCATTTCTCCATCAGTGACTCATACTGCAGGTATTGAAGCTGTTTGTGCTACACACACGCAGGAGTGAGAAATTCTGGTACGTTACGCTGCGACAAATCCAGGGTCACATCTCTTGAACTCAGCAGAATTTCTCCAGTTTATCTCAGTAATGGAGATCAGCTTCTCACTGCGATGATCTAACCTCCCACTCAGCCCCCACGGATTGCAGGAAACGGAGGAAACAAAGCTGTCTGTCAACACAGGCCGAGCAGCTTGAAAGCTATTTGTTACAAAAAAACAGTGCCAAGCATCCTTTACTGAAAAAGTTACTCCCTTCTGGGTCTGACTGGGCCATCCTGGATAATCTCTCCTACCATGGCAGGGCTGAAACAGGTCCTTGATACTCAGAAGACCTTGACCAAAACATGCAAAGGTAATTGCAAAGAAGCAGGATCTGTGTTCTGAACAGTACACGCTGCTGTACACAGGCAGATGGGCCAGCTGGTCACTCCCCAAATATCACATCAAGGTATCTGCCCTCTTTTCCTTCCTGAAGGGTATTTTCCGTCCCCTACTCTGCTGCCAGTTTCTGTGAACATGATTGTCTCATGTTAATGAAATTGAAGTTGCCCAGTGGGTTCAGAAATTATTAGAGAAGACAGATGACAGAAAGAATGTGTGAATGCAGAATAAATAAATAATTATCGAAAATTCTACAGACTGTTCCCTTCAATCAAGCCTTGCATGTGGCATGTATACATCTCATACATTTTATAAAAGAAATTTCAGTACTTTTTCTGTTTACCTTCCATTAAGCGTGGGTTGTTACACCCAGCAGCTGCAGTTGTATTTCCTCCATTTCCTCCATAACAGTATCTTAAAGCTTTACCTCTTTACCAAATAAAAAACCCATAGCATATTAATTAGTGGTCCTCAGGAACCTGAAACAACCATGTCCAGACTGCCTATAATCTCAGTGGGGTTTCAGTATCTTCCAAGGTCTGCTCAAAGCTTTGTATTTATACCATTCACCTCAACTGAGCAGCAAAACTGCATGCGGATGATACAGAAGTAATGTAATGAGCAGCAGTAATTGGATTAATAACCCATTAGCACAAATTTAAAATCCCAGTGGTTCTTACTGGGAGCAAAGGGAGGGGTTGCCATTCTTCATATTAGCACATGAATCAAACACTGGCACCAAGGAACAGGAAAATTATTTCTGCAGATGGGTGACTTTGTGTTCTTGTTTCTGCAGGCAGCACTCACCAGCGAGGGAACCATTTACCAGCGCCGCTTTCAAGGACGTCTGTGCCATGTATTAACCCTGGAGGAGGCAGCACAGGCGAGTGCTACAGCTCATTTACAAACAGGCTCCACACCGTCAGGCACTGGTGACCAAAAAATCAGATTGGTCCAAGCTGTTGTAATGCCTGCACGGGCATTTTAGTTCCCTGTATGAAAATGAACACTTATTAGGTTTTTTCCACCCTGCTTTTGACTATGGTTTTGTTCTTAAACCAGAGAAGCCATTGTTTCTTCCCTTTCACCCTTCCTGCTTAGAAGTTGCCTAGCAAAACCACACACACTATTTCAAGAATTCAAGAGGACACTGCTTACGCTGGAGTCCTCCTTCACATCTCGAGCACTTCCTGTCCCAAAGGCATTTTTTATATAGCCTGCACGTCTCCTCACGTGGACCTGCCTATGGAAAAAGAGGTCCCAGCTCTCCCACCTACCTGAAATGCCAGGGCCCACCCTGTTTGCCAAACCTCCCACAGACCCTCTCTGACTCCTCACTCGTCTCTGCTGGGCACTGGGGAGAAGTCATTTGCCATATTATGGATCATGACTGAACAGCCAATACTTGAAGCCTCTCCATATGGAAACCATGAGCTCCAACACCACATCCAGTTGCTTTCAAGCTGGATGAGCACTGGTGGCCCTCGACATTCATCAAGAGAGAGAGAAGTCACAAGAATTCAGCCACATCAGCAGTAAATGGCAGCTGGCCTGGTACCTTTCCTAGACATCTTTGAAACTCCTCAGGAGGTTTGTACCTCCCCATGCAAGTTTGTCACTGTCACCTCTTGTTACCTGCTGGGTGCAAAGCTGTGCTTGATGGGGCTGCAGGAACTGCCAGCAGTGCCCTCGCTGAAGCCTTTTACAAAAATGAGGTCTGGGCTTGGCTGAATTTGCAAAGAACGGCAATGACCCCTCGTGGTCAGGGAGGAAAATACCGGGGCTTCAGTTGCCTGCGCACATCAGAAAAGATCCATAACCAAACCTTACCAGCTGCTGCGCTTTTTCTCAGGCTTGAAAACAAAAGTGCCAGGTATTCGGAAGCACAGGAACTGGATGAGTCACATACTCTCCCCCATTTAATACCCCAAGGTACATATCAGGAATGCTGCAGTGAGCAGAAAGAATCAGAAAGCTCAGAACAGAACCAGTCCAGATCTCGAGCTCATTGTTTTTCAGGTTATATACTCATTTATTGAGCATAAATAACCAAAAAAGGGTTCACAACAGGGAGAGAGGGCTAGCATAAGAAGCCTGGAAATAGGGCACAGTTTTAAGGACTGCTATGTGGAGGGGAAAAAAAAAAGTTAAAAAAAAGCAATTAAAATTAGAGAAAAAAAAGATATCTAACAACTCAGCTGTGCAGCCCACGCAGCCTGCTGCAGACACCAGCTCCCTTTTCCTAAGCTCTGTGTTATCAGAACCTGGCGCTGTCTCACCTTGCAGGTCTGACAGCTCACACTTGGTACCCATGAGCCTGATCCAGCTCTGAATTAGCCACCCCCAGAGCACGCTTCCTCAGCACGTTTCCACCACGTAGCCAAGAGCACTTTCAAGAGCCTCATAACCCCCAATCCCCCTCCTGACCTGTTAGGCACCTGCAGAGAGGTTGCTTGAGGACAGAGGAGCATTTTGCATTCATGTATCAGTTCAGCAGAACCATTTCCAGGTATCAAACCTCTCTAGGTGGTACTGTAGTACAGTCTTTGCCCTTTAACTGACACCGAGTTGTTTAGAGGCAAAGAGATCTACTGGATTAAACACAGATCTCTCCATCAGCCTTCAAAAATGCTTTTAAAAAAAAGGAAACATCAGATACTTTGTCTCATTGCTTTTATATCCCAGATCTGCTTGCACCTAGAAGCCTCACAGCAGAAACTTCTGAATCTCCCCATAAGGTAATAAGACAAACAGCTGCTAAACTGCAGCAATTGGATAGGGGGGAAAAGAGAGGTATTTTTCTAATTAAAAGATGCAGAGGTTGCTAAAGCTTTTAGCCTTTTTTGCGCTGTTCCTGACCACACGTATGTGGATGATGCTGCTGCCAGCCTCACGCAGGCCTGAAAGTGTCACCATCAAACTTTAGTTTTCAAATTTCCAAAGTCCCATCTTGAGTACGCGATCGTTGCAACGCTTATTAGGGAATCCTTACAAAACCCAGCAATAACAATTCCTGGGCCTTGCATGGAGCATTCCACTGCCATCCTCAAGTTGAGTACTATTTTACAGAGGCAGCACGGGCAGAAGTTGTGTAGCAGCAGAGCAGATTACCCATGTCCTTGCTTGTCCTTAGCCGCTGAGCTCCATAATGCTGTAGTGGTGCTGGTGGTGCCTTTGCTATTTGGCAGAGCAATGAGCCAGAGCTGCTGGGGAAGGTAAATATTACAAACGTGATCCGAAGCTGCCACCTAGTGCTTACTGGACCACAGGCAGAGCAATGAGAAGGGTACTTCTAGTTCCCAGGAAAAGACTGAGCAAATTTTTCCTTTTGCCTGCAGCTAGCATGAGAATTTGCAATCAAATTAGATTCAGGGACAATTAGGGCAGACATTTTGCTTCTTCATCCTTTTTAAGAATTACAGCACGGTGGTGCAAGCAGCACTAATACAACACATATACACAATATACAGATATAATACAAACAGCTCTAATAGAGCGCCAGAGATCTGAGGGGCTGTTCTAAGAAAAGCAGCACGTCCATCCTGCACAAAGGCAGCAAGTGACTGACTGCCAACGTCTGGCTCAGCGTGCCCACCTCTAACCACTGCCTGAGGATCTCCACCAGTGCCATACCGGGCTCCCTGTCATCCCCCAGACACAGCTGCTGCGTGTCTCACCCCTCCATGGGATCCAGCAACATTGAGATTGCTGCTGAGAACAATGCCAGGCACTCTGCTTACAGAGGAACTCTGCACAGAAGATGTGCTGAAGAGGAAGGTCACATCCTGCTTCAACGGGATGAGGAGCAACAGCTGAAGAGGAGATGACAGAACATTGCAACCATTCGAGTATCCTAACATTAGCACTTAAGGTAGACCAAATTCATTCTGGAGAACGACAAGCTAGTGCACACACTCTCAAATGAGTGATCTGGTCCAAAAAATTTATTGAAATGTAAAATATTTAATAGAAAACAATACTGGAACCTCCTCAGAGGAGGAGCTCACAACATGAGGCATAGAAAAGGGATCAGCAGGATGCACACAGGCTGAGAAGGCGCAGCTTGCCCACAGCTCCTGGCTTACGTGGACAGCCACATCATGCCACATCCAATCTCATACCCAAGACATAGAAACCATGAACAGCCAGACTCAAAATGTGGTCAGAAAGGGTGTGGACACTCCTGTCCTCTAAAGACTTGTACCTGTGATCTGCAGTCTTAAAGAGAAAAACAAGAGCTCTTGGTCAGAGCACAGACTGGCAGATCTATATCACAGTAAAGGAAAATCAAAAGCATTTAGAAAGCCTTTGAGGAGAGAGAAACATCCCAAAACATCCCTTTCTCTTTACCATTCTGCTCAAAGTTCAGGTGCACTGGACACAGCAACAAGTGCTATGAGATATGCCCCAGTTGCATTTGCATCTTTATAAAGGTCAGATACCAATTTTTCAGGCCGCTGCACTAAATGGCTGTTGTACTTAAGTACTATTTAGTACTTTTGTACTGCAAGGGCCCAGGAGGTATCCTAGGCGTTAAAATGAGGAATTTTGGTGGTTTCTGAAGTGTGGAATGAATGTTGGGGACTGAAAAAAAAAATACTGAGAATCAAAAGCTGCCATGCTGGGTCTTCAAATGACTGCTTCTGCCCATGGGCCCTATCCCTCCAGGTCCAGCAACCTCTGTCGAGTTTCCAGAACAATTTCCTGCATCACCTCTGGTTTGAGAATGTCCTTGATCTGGAATGGAAAGAAGAGTAACATTGGCACCAAAAAACCTCCAAATCTATTACTATTGCACACTATGAGCAGCAAGTGAGTTTAGTTGTGGTCAACCAAGACCATCGTGGCAGAGGGTCCAAGGCAAAGTTAACTTTTCCAGTTAGCAATTCTTACAGAAACCGTAAGAAATCAAAGGTGATGCTACTGACAACTCCTAATCTCTCTTGAAGGACACACACACCGGTATTAGGGAAGAGATGATTTAAACAGAAGTATACTTCAAAAGAACATCACATCTAGCTGAGTAGGCTGCCACTGTGAATTAAAGGAAACAATTCAGATCTTATCCATTTATGAGAAGAGAATTGCCAGTGATGCACTAGCAGAAGTCACAGAAAAAAGCTGTACAGCAAGAGGCCAAATTGAGGGAGCCTTCCAGCAGTGCATGTGAATACAAACAGAAGACCAGTCTCTGTACAATGCATGACACTTGCTTTTTCAGTTGGTCTTAAAGTGTACCATTCCCTCACACAATCCCCAAATTAAGACTGTTTTCACCGTGATCACAGAGGGTAATCCCAGCAAGGGACACACATCTATCCAAAACCTGAACTATTTCTCTATAGGAATAGTTGAACTTTGCCAGAGGCAGAACCCTTGAAACTATCCCTGAAAATGTGTGAGGCAATTTATGTTGTGCAGAAGGGGGGAAGTTCGCATTGTCACTTACTCCAGGATGCTTTGGAAAGCCGAAAGGAAGCCCTAGCACCTGACTTACTGACTCCAGCGGCAACTGATGTGGCCTTTCTGTTCCCTCCCTACAACATGGAATCAAGTGAACAATACTGGTTCCTGTACCTGATGAGGAAGGGATGCTTCATAGCAGTACAGGATGCTGGTGTCAAAGAGCATCAGCTTCTGAGTAACAAGTGCCACAATGCAGTTTCGGAGCCGTGAGATCACCTCTCGGTCAGACAAGGGAACTGGCTGAAGGAGGACAGAGGAAAATAGATGAATAGGTGGAGAAATAATGCAAATATATTGTAAAAAAAACCTTTGCCATGAACCTAATACCAAATCTTGAAAGTCTCATGTTGTTTGTGTGCCTCTGACCACATTGCTGACAAAACATCATTGGTAGGAGAAGGTTCACCCTCCCTGAACCCTCACCTCCAAGTTGGTGGTGAAGGCCCCCGCCTCCTCATCTTTCTGCTCTGGGGTTGGGTAGATCCAGATGAAACCATTGTTGCCGAGGATGACGGATGCACCACAGGGCAAGTCGTGGAAGTGAGTCTTCTGGCGTTTCACAAGGGAAGGCGAGACCTGAACAAGCACACCCTGGCCAAGCTGAAGAAGAAACCGCAAGATGCAGCACAAGAGACATGAGCCATCGTAGATAACATCAAGTCACTGACGTGCACTCCACTCCTGCTGTAGGAACCAGTCAATTTTAACACCTTTTCCTGTGAAACAGTGAATATAAAACCTGCCTGCCTCTGGGAGTGCTGGGAGGATTAGCTAGTGCCTGTGCAGTCCTTTGAAGATGAATACCCTAAGTGCTCAGCACAAATGTTAATAATATCTTGATCGTAACTACACATCAGCCAACCCTGCAGAAAAGTGAGAAGCGAGAGGCCCAATTTAGCAGAACACTTCCCCTCTTAATCCAATCGCTGTCCTTCACCCTTTGTGCACTGAGCACGCTTCGCTTTCATCTTTTAAGTGCTAATACCCTTGGTCTGGTAATCCCAAACTGCAGCGTACGCTCCAATGGCCCCTTGGCTTATTTCAATGCACAAAACCAGAGATAAATGCCAACTGCGTAAAGCCTAAAATAGAGCCCTGGGGAGAGAAACAAGTCACAGGGGCAGTGGCCTGTAGAAGAGGAGTGATGAAGTTGGAGTCAGAAGATTTTTCTCCTCAGGGTTTAATTCCCAAGCGGCTCACAGGGGCAACAGGACTCACAGGCAGGGAGAGCCACAGCTCAGAGGGCAGCTCAAGGGCACTCCCTCTGCTCTTGGGAAACTGCTTGTAGGAGCCAAGATTCTTCCCAACCTGCAGGAATGGGTTATAATAACATCCTGCTCTACTCCAGAGCCATTTTCTAGTAAAAATTCCCCTCAAAAGACCCTATGCAAGTCAACTAGGGCAGAATTAAGCCAAGACCAAGTGCTTTTGAACTACTTACCTTTCCATATTTCAGACTCCGGGTGTGCAGTGATACAGCCCCATCAGAAAACACAGACTGGACCTCTGCCTGTCAGTGCCACTTAAGGAAACAAGGTCCCTAATCCTGCCCCGTGCCATGAGCCGCTGGCTGCCCTGGCAGAGAGCTCTCACCACCAGCCAGGCCAGCTGAGGTCTGGCTGTTCTCCCCATGGCTCCTCTGTCTGAGTGCAAGCAGGGGAAGGATACACTGATGAGGTCCCCTTCCTGCAGATAGTCCCTCATGGCAAGCTCATCTTCTGCTGATCTCCTCCTCTGAAATGCACAATACAAGAAGCGCTCAGAATGAGAAAGCATCAGTTAATACCTACATTGCAGGAGGACTTTAGGATGCCATGCGAAATGCAACCTGGTCACTAAAGGAAAATCAGGCAGACAAGCACACCTTTAGATCACTGATTTATTTATGTCCAAACAACGATGAGAGTTAAGAGATATGAGAGCACTACAGACCCAACCAAAAAATCCAACACTACCCTTATGATAACTGTAGGGAGAACTCCAGAGATTCCCAGTGCCTCAGCTTCTGCCATGGAAGCAGACAAGGCTCCAGCACTGCTCTGCATGAACTACACTCACCAGTTCCCCACCAGGTAAATTCATAGACGACAGCAACAGGACTGAATCCAGCCTGGAATTTGTTTCCACTTTCCATCGCTTCTGCTGAACCTGGAGAAGAAAAATATTCTGTTGGTATATGCTCAAAAATTTAACAGAAGCTCTTCAGCAGAGCAGCTGAGCAGGCAGGACACAGCTCTACTGACCACTTCCAGCCTCATCTCGTTTAAAACCCACGGGCTCACAGCACCTCAGTGCACAGACACCAGTGAGCTTTAGGAACGTCAGGAGCACTTCAGATGGGACTGAGACACTTCAGAATGCCACCCTCCTCCATGGCACATCAGGAAACCCGAGCTTTACCTCTGTGATCCTCCCGACCACGATATCTCCGACTTCGCCGTTGTACCTAGAAGCAAGACAGAGAGAGGGGCCCGTCACACACCTCACTCTTCCCAAAAACCGGGTACCAGCCCTCGCACAGTGCAAACGGCAGGGTTCACGCTCCCTGCCAAAAATACAAGCAGCTACGCTCGCCTGGTCTTCAGCGCCTTCACGCACACCAGCTTGTTCACCCTCTCCACGACGCCGGCCACCGAGGCGATGAGCTTCTCCTCGTCCACATAGGTGCCGTGGCCCCTGAGGGGAGAGCGGCCGCCTGA